>NW_026929044.1:0-3564 GCF_032062105.1 Saccostrea cuccullata | reverse complement strand
CTAAGGCACTCTGGATGGTTGGAGCTTAGAAACATCATTTTCCTGACCTTTCACTAAATTTTTGTGACAGAATCTGATAGAGCTTAAAATTTCCTATCAAATGAGTGTTTGAAATACAAAATTCATTGAAAAATGACTGAGATATGACCATTTCAATTCATTCACATTATCCATCATAGTAACCATTCCGCCATTATTATCTAAGAGACGACTATGACGTCACAGTATTAAATTCCATAGTTGTAATACAACTTCCATTAAACCCCAAAAAAGTTTTTTTAGACCGTTTTTGAGCGGTTTTAATTTTTTAAACTTTTTACAACTCTTTCCCGCACTGGATAAACCACATTTAAACCCGACAGCCTAAATAAGTTCCTATAACGGCACAAACATCACCCCTCACATAGCCTCATTTCCGATGAAAACCACTTATCTCAATAATCTCACAATGGCCGCCATCATTACACACATCTCTCATCTCAAAAAATAATATGCACCCTCCATGATACTTACCTTTTTTGCCGCCCGAGTTTTATCGCTTTCAGCTAAATATTTCTAGACCCCCTTCGCATATGCGTAACTAAGGCACTCTGGATGGTTTGGAGCTTAGAAACATCATTTTCCTGACCTTTCACTCAAATTTTAGTGACAGCATCTGAAAGAGCGTAAAATTTCCTATGGAATATCGTATTTTGAAATACAAAATTCATTGAAAAATGACTGAGATATGACCATTTCAATTCATTCACATTATCCATCATAGTAACCATTCCGCCATTATTATCTAAGAGACGACTATGACGTCACAGTATTAAATTCCATTGTTGTAATACAACTTCCATTAAACGCCAAAAAGTCATTTTTAGACCGATTTTCAGCGGTTTTCAATGTTTGACACTGTTCAACTTATTCCGCACTGGATAGACCACAGTTCAACTCTAAGACAGCCTAAATAACGTTCCTATAACAGCACAAACATCACCCTCTCACTATAGCCTCATTTCCGATGTAAACTCACTTATCTCAATAATCTCACAATGGCCGCCATCATTACACACATCTCTCATCTCAAACACCAAGTACCATATGCACCCTCCATGATACTTACCGTTTTTGCCTGCTCCGAGCTTTTATCTGCTTTCAGCTAAATATTTCTAGACCCCCTTCGCATATGCGTAACTAAGGCACTCTGGATGGTTTGGAGCTTAGAAACATCATTTTCCTGACCTTTCACTCAAATTTTAGTGACAGCATCTGAAAGAGCGTAAAATTTCCTATCAAATGAGTGTTTGAAATACAAAATTCATTGAAAAATGACTGAGATATGACCATTTCAATTCATTCACATTATCCATCATAGTAACCATTCCGCCATTATTATCTAAGAGACGACTATGACGTCACAGTATTAAATTCCATTGTTGTAATACAACTTCCATTAAACGCCAAAAAGTCATTTTTAGACCGATTTTCGAGCGGTTTTCAATGTTTGACACTGTTTACAACTCTCTTCCGCACTGGATAAACCACATTTCAACTCTAAGACAGCCTAAATAACGTTCCTATAACGGCACAAAAATCGCCCTCTCACTATAGCCTCATTTCCGATGTAAACTCACTTATCTCAATAATCTCACAATGGCCGCCATCATTACACACATCTCTCATCTCAAACACCAAGTACCATATGCGCCCAGCCCATGATACTTACCGTTTTTGCCTGCTCCGAGCTTTTATCTGCTTTCAGCTAAATATTTCTAGACCCCCTTCGCATATGCGTAACTAAGGCACTCTGGATGGCTTGGAGCTTAGAAACATCATTTTCCTGACCTTTCACTCAAATTTTAGTGACAGCATCTGAAAGAGAGTAAAATTTCCTATCAAATGAGTGTTTGAAATACAAAATTCATTGAAAAATGACTGAGATATGACCATTTCAATTCATTCACATTATCCATCATAGTAACCATTCCGCCATTATTATCTAAGAGACGACTATGACGTCACAGTATTAAATTCCATTGTTGTAATACAACTTCCATTAAACGCCAAAAAGTCATTTTTAGACCGATTTTCGAGCGGTTTTCAATGTTTGACACTGTTTACAACTCTCTTCCGCACTGGATAAACCACATTTCAACTCTAAGACAGCCTAAATAACGTTCCTATAACGGCACAAACATCACCCTCTCACTATAGCCTCATTTCCGATGTAAACTCACTTATCTCAATAATCTCACAATGGCCGCCATCATTACACACATCTCTCATCTCAAACACCAAGTACCATATGCACCCTCCATGATACTTACCGTTTTTGCCTGCTCCGAGCTTTTATCTGCTTTCAGCTAAATATTTCTAGACCCCCTTCGCATATGCGTAACTAAGGCACTCTGGATGGCTTGGAGCTTAGAAACATCATTTTCCTGACCTTTCACTCAAATTTTAGTGACAGCATCTGAAAGAGCGTAAAATTTCCTATCAAATGAGTGTTTGAAATACAAAATTCATTGAAAAATGACTGAGATATGACCATTTCAATTCATTCACATTATCCATCATAGTAACCATTCCGCCATTATTATCTAAGAGACGACTATGACGTCACAGTATTAAATTCCATTGTTGTAATACAACTTCCATTAAACCCAAAAAGTCATTTTTAGACCGATTTTCGAGCGGTTTTCAATGTTTGACCTTTTACAACTCTCTTCCGCACTGGATAAACCACATTTCAACTCTAAGAACCCTAAATAACGTTCCTATAACGGCACAAACATCACCCTCTCACTATAGCCTCATTTCCATTAAACCACTTATCTCAATAATCTCACAATCCCCCCATCATTACACACATCTCTCATCTCAAACACCAAGTACCTATGCACCCTCCATGATACTAACCTTTTTTGCCTGCTCCGAGCTTTTATCTGCTTTCAGCTAAATATTTTAGACCCCCT
The DNA here is from genome assembly GCF_032062105.1 of Saccostrea cuccullata. Lineage (NCBI taxonomy): Eukaryota > Metazoa > Mollusca > Bivalvia > Ostreida > Ostreidae > Saccostrea > Saccostrea cuccullata. Next base: position 604 of record NW_026929044.1, on the reverse strand, counting down.
TCGCATATGCGTAACTAAGGCACTCTGGATGGTTGGAGCTTAGAAACATCATTTTCCTGACCTTTCACTCAAATTTTGGACAGATTGAAAGAGCAAAAAATTTCCTTAAATGAGTGTTTGAAATACAAAATTCATTGAAAAATGACTGAGATATGACCATTTCAATTCATTCACATTATCCATCATAGTAACCATTCCGCCATTATTATCTAAGAGACGACTATGACGTCACAGTTTTAAATTCCATTGTTGTAATACAACTTCCATTAAACGCCAAAAAGTCATTTTTAGACCGATTTTCGAGCGGTTTTCAATGTTTGACACTCTTTACAACTCTCTTCCGCACTGGATAAACCACATTTCAACTCTAAGACAGCCTAAATAACGTTCCTATAACGGCACAAACATCACCCTCTCACTATAGCCTCATTTCCGATGTAAACTACTTATCTCAATAATCTCACAATGGCCGCCATCATTACACACATCTCTCATCTCAAACACCAAGTACCATATGCACCCTCCATGATACTTACCGTTTTGCCTGCTCCGAGCTTTTATCTGCTTTCAGCTAAATATTTCTAGACCCCCTTCGCATATGCGT
>NW_026929043.1:0-35804 GCF_032062105.1 Saccostrea cuccullata | reverse complement strand
GTCCATCCATGGTTTATCATTTGGCCTTATAGTTACAGTGTTTTCAGGTATGCATTGATGAATAATAGAGTTAAATTTTTCTGTGAAGTTTGTTGTTGCAGTATTAATGTTTTCTGTATCATCAATAAGGCTATTCCAGTCACATTTTACAATTGAATCATTGAGGAATTATAAATCTGCTTGTTTATAGTTCCAAATTTTACGTTTATATGCCACATTTACATTTGTATTCTGGTGAGTATATATATAAGTTGCTTTATGATCACTAACTGTATTACTAACTTGTAATGTTCCAGAATCATGTACATGTACATTGTCACTAATAATGATAGTGTTATGGGTCAGAATAACCCTAAATGCCAGCAAAGATCAATCACACAGTTTAAACTTAACAATAATTTATTTACAGTAATATACAAATCATTAAGTACAAACTTAGCAAAAATCTAAAAATACATACATCAGAGTGTCCGTGGCTGCACACAATGTCCCAGTGAAAATATATCCCAGTTGTAACTCAGTGGTGCTCATACAACAAGAGTATCCCTATGCATCGAATTGACAGGATATTTATACAGTAATATAAATCTAGAATATTCTAGAAGTTGTAAGTACATGATATTACTGGAAAGTTCTGGACATACACAAAGTTCAGGAATGTTCTAGAAACAATGACCGAACATATTGACCACTCTGGAATGTTCAAGAAACTTAATGTTACTAATAATATACATGATGAAACAATACAAATACAACACACCTCACAACACCTCCCCCCTTAAAAAGTTTGAATGTCAATGAAAAACTTAAATTGTAAAACATATGTACATTAATACAGAAATCTAATTTGTTTATGATACTCTGGACAACGCATCTGCAATAACATTGTCTTTGCCTTTGATATGCTTAATTGTTATGTTGTATTCTTGTAACAACAAACTCCATCTAGTCAGTCTTTGATTCTTGTTTGACAATTTATGCAAAAATGTCAGGGGGTTGTGATCCGTATATACAAGAATTGGATGCAAAGTAACATTCAAATAAACATCAAAATGCTGTAAGGCTAACAACAAAGCAAGGCATTCCTTTTCAATGGTGGAATAGTTTTGTTGACATTTTGTAAGTTTCTTTGAAAAATAAGAAACAACTCTATCTACATTATCACTATGTTCTTGAAACAAAGCTGCCCCGATTCCAACATCACTAGCATCAACAGTAAGCTTAAATTGCTTAGAAAAATCTGGAGTTGCCAAAACTGGGTTGCTCATAAGGACAGATTTGATTTTATGAAAGGATTTTTCACAGTCCTTTGTCCATTCAAAGTTAATCCTCTTTTGTAAAAGATTTGTAAGTGGACTAACTACTGAGGAAAAATTTGGACAAAATTTTCTGTAAAACCCAGCCATGCCCAAAAACCTCATTAATTCTTTCTTGTTTGTAGGAATCGGGAACTTTGCAATAGCTTCCACTTTAGCCATAATGGGTGTAACATAACCTTGACCTACTTTATGACCTAAATACTCTACATAAGCATGACAAAATTCGCTCTTCTCAAGGTTCACAGTTAAGTTTGCTTTAGCTAAAATGTCAAATAAAGCACGCATGATTCGGAGATGTTCGTCCCATGTGTCGCTGTATATGACGACATCATCAATGTAGGCCTCGCATCCCTCGAGGTCTTGAAGGAGGGAGTGAATCATCCTTTGGAATGTAGCCGGTGCGTTTTTCATGCCAAAAGGCGTTACTTTATACTGGTAAAGTCCATCTGGTGTAGCAAAAGCAGATATTTCTTTTGCTCTTTCTGTTAACGGCACTTGCCAGTAGCCTTTCAACAGGTCAAATTTACTGACAAATTTGGCGTTTCCAATGCTGTCAATACAGTCATCAATTCTGGGTATTGGATATGAATCAGTTTTGGTAACAGAATTCACCTTTCTAAAGTCTGTACATAATCGGTAGGTACCGTCCTGCTTTGGTACAAGAATACATGGTGAGCTCCAATTACTTTTACTAGGTTCAACAATGTCATTGTCCAACATGTACTGCACTTCCCTTCTTAGGTACTGCAATTTTATTGGATTCAGACGGTACGGATGTTGTTTGATAGGCAGAGCGTCGCCAACTATAACATCATGACAAGCTGCATTAGTTTTCTTTGGAACATCCGAGAAGATTTGATGATACTCATTCATCAAGTTTTTAACTTGTTCTTTTTGGTGAATGTTCAAATGTCCAAGTTTGGCATCAAAATCAGCCAAAATTTCTGAGTTTTTCAAGCGGACACTCTGATTACAATCTTTCTCATTCATTTCTACACTCGTATCACTTTCAATACAATTTTGAACAGTCTTAGCATTGGCTAAAGTGGAAACTGGTTTTACAGAATTTCGGTCACACCTTTCAAAATACTCTTTTAACATGTTAATGTGACAAACCCGTTTCTCTTTACGTCGACCTGGTGTCTTAACTACATAGTTTACATCACTGATCTTGCTTTCAATTTCATAAGGGCCATAAAATCTGGCCTGTAAAGGATGACCAGGAATAGGTAAAAATACAAGAACCTTATCACCTGGCTTAAACACCCTATTTCTGGCATCTTTGTCATACCACATTTTCATTTTCATCTGAGAATTCTTCAAATTTTCTTGTGCTAATTTACAAGCATTGTAAAGTTTTTCTTTGAAATCAGACACATAATCTAAAAGATTAAGTTCACTAGTCTCAGTCAGCCACTTTTCTTTCAACAATTTCAAAGGACCTCTAACTGTATGACCGAACACCAATTCAAAAGGACTGAACCCAAGAGACTCCTGGACTGCTTCTCGTGCAGCAAATAGCACAAGATGAACCCCTTCGTCCCAGTCTTTCTCATACTGGTAACAATAGGTCTTCAGCATTGTTTTTAGGGTTTGATGAAAACGTTCTAGCGCTCTCTGGGACTCAGGATGATAAGCAGTTGATCGATACTGCCTAATACCCAACTCATGCATGTCTTGCTGGAACAACCCCGACATAAAATTTGAACCTTGATCCGACTGAATTGCCTTGGGTGCTCCTACAAAACTGAAAAACTTGGTTAGGGCCTTAACTATGCTCTTTGCCTTTATATTCCTAAGAGGTATGGCTTCAGGAAACCGAGTGGATGTACACATAATGGTAAGTAAATACTGGTTTCCAGATCTAGTCCTAGGCAAAGGTCCTACACAATCCACCAACACTCGACTAAACGGTTCTTCAAAAGCTGGAATGGGTTGGAGAGGAGCAGATGGTATCTTCTGATTTGGTTTACCTACCATCTGACAGACATGGCATGACTTGCAAAACTTCGAAACATCCTTTCTTAGCTTAGGCCAATAAAAATGACTCAAAATCCTATTATAAGTCGTATTGATACCTAAATAACCAGCCATAGGTGTATCGTGAGCTAAACTCATGACATCTCGACGATAAGCAGCTGGGACCACTATCTGGTGAACAACACGCCACACTTCATCTGGGGAAGCGTCAGGTGGTCGCCATTTTCGCATAAGGGTGCCATCTTTCATATAGAAGCATTCTCCAACTTTAGTAGCCTCTTCTGGTGGAAGTGCCCTCTTACTAAATTGAATGATATCTGGTTTTTTATGTTGTTCAGAGAGTAAACGTTCTCGGCTGAGGATGTCCTTGCCTTGGCTAACTAATGGATGCAACTCATCATCCTCACCACCAAATTTTGGTAAAAGTTCTTTCTTCTCTTGCTTCTTGATATTGTGTGGTTCCATGCTTGTTTGAGTGCCATCAAGGTCAGATAAGAAAGTGTCATTCAAATCAATATCAACAGAGGAATCTGTCTCGTCAAAGGCTTGATTATGGTCTGCCTCCATCTCTCGTCTTCTGGCCATCGCTCTAGTAACAGCACAGGCTGGATAAATGTCATCATCTTCATCATCGCACATGACATTGGAAGTGATTTTCTCACAAACTATAGGATCTGGTACAACTTTTCCACCAGCTAAAAAGAAATGCCTGGAACGGGAAGAGTAGGTCGAACACCTACGATAACAGGTCCAGTAACTAAATCTGACTTCAAACTAATTCTATGCAGGGGAACATCAATGACACCTAGCTCCACACCCTGTAATAAAACTGACCCACCAGTAGAAGTCTGCTCAGACAAAGGAAGCACGCCCTCTAACAATAACTTCTGTGCAGCACCAGTATCTCTCAAAATCTTGACAGGTTTAATTTCGCTAGAGTCACCGAGTGAAACAAATCCCTGAGACATAAAGGGCTTATAATCCTCCATAGAATCAATAGAACTGGACTGTGAATCCTGGACATCAGGAGTGTCAGAACAAATCGAAACTAAGGCTTCTCTATCACCTCTAACTGCCGCACAAGCATGTGGTTGAGTTTTATCAAAGTCATTTTTTCTCTTAAGTTTAAAGCATTCACTGATCAGATGACCTTTTTTCTTACAATAACTACAAGTAGGAAGCGACCCTATTCCAGAAGATCCTTCAAAACGTCCTGCACCGGACTTAGAACCACCTTGTGATGGAGACTGGAGACTTGTGGAAGACTGAGACCCTGAACCACTCTTTTTATATGTGTCTGAATTGGTAGAATTACTGCTAGTCTGAGATCTCGATACAAAATTCTTTTTATGAGACAGAGCATAAGTATCAGATATGACTGCTGCCTCTTCAAGAGTTTTCACATTCTTATCTTCTAAATGTGTTTTCAAATCTTGAGGAACACATTCCTTAAACTCTTCTACCAGGATGACTTGGCGCAAATTAGCAAAGGTTTTATCAAGTTTCTTAGATCTAAACCAATGATCGAATAAATCTTCTTTCTCTCGTGAAAATTCAACAAATGTTTGATTATCAAACTTTCTATACTTTCTGAACTTTTGTCTATACGCTTCAGGTACTAATTCATAGGCTTTTAATATTGCTGCTTTGACCTTCTCATAGTCTAAACTTTCAGCTACCCCTAGTGCAGAGTATACCTCAGCTGCTTTGCCAACCAGTACACTTTGTAACATTGTTGACCAAACGTGTTGTGGCCATTTAAGATTCTCTGCGACTTTCTCGAATTGGGGAAAATATTTGTCTACAGATTTTTCTTGAAATTTTGGAACTAATCTAATATTTTTTGCTGCGTCAAATTCATTCTTGACAAATGACGGTTCTGGTTGGTTTTGTAATTTTAATTTCTCTAATTCAAAATTCATTTCACGCTCTCTTTCTCGCTCTTGTCTTTCTCTTTCTCGCTCTTCTCTTTCTCTATCTAATTTGTCTAATTCAAATTTCCGTTCACGCTCTCGTTCTTCAAATCTCATTTTTTCCAACTCTACTTGATACTGAAATTCTGACATATTATAAGATTCTGATTTAAGTGTATAATCTGGAAGATCATATTTTCCAAAGATGTTTTCTTCAACTAGTTTGTTTGCAACCTTTATTCTAATGTCTTGCTTTCTCTGTGAAGATTTAACCTCTAACCCAAGATGCAAACCTAACGCGATCAAGTCATCCTTTTTTAACGTATCAAAAACCTGTACACTTGGTGAACTAAGAAAGTCTGTGACCGAAAATACCATGTTGATTTTTGCTGGCTTATAGTCAAATTTAACGGTTCAATAAACAAAATTTTGACAATAAACTGCAAAAGTGCAAGAAATTCTTTATCCCGGACGAGCCCCCAATTCTGTTATGGGTCAGAATAACCCTAAATGCCAGCAAAGATCAATCACACAGTTTAAACTTAACAATAATTTATTTACAGTAATATACAAAACATTAAGTACAAACTTAGCAAAAATCTAAAAATACATACATCAGAGTGTCCGTTGCTGCACACAATGTCCCAGTGAAATTATATCCCAGTAATACCTCAATGATGCTTATACGACAATAGTATCCCTATGCATCGAATTGACAGGGTATTTATACAGTATTATAAATCTAGAATATTCTAGAAATTGTAAGTACATGATATTACTGGAAAGTTCTGGACATACACAAAGTTCAGGAATGTTCTAGAAACAATGACCGAACATATTGACCACTCTGGAATGTTCAAGAAACTTAATGTTACTAATAATATACATGATGAAACAATACAAATACAACACACCTCACAACAATAGGATCTATAAGGGTTTCTGTATCGCAAGTAATTCTTGTAGGTTCGTGTATGATATTTGTTAACCTACAGCTATTCATAATTGTATGAATCTCATGTGAGTTGTTAACTTTTAAAAAATCAACGTTAAGATCACCAAGTACAACAATATTGTTAGATATATCACAAGCCTTTTCAAATGACCAAGATAATTTTTGCCAAAAGACACTATTAGTGTGTGGTGGATGATAAATACAACATATAAGCAGTTTTCCCTTTACTTGTGGTATTTCTATCCAAATAAGTTCCGTATCAAAGGGTTCTAAATCTTCTCTTCGACTAGCCTTAATTAAATTTGAAACATAAATCATTAGACCACCACCATGAGAATTACGATCTTTTCTGAAAATACACTTAAAACCTTCTATAAACAAACTTTCATTTGTAACACGTGTGTCTAAATGAGTCTCACTAAAACATAGCAAATCAAAATCTTGAACTAGATAAAGTAGAGAATCAATCTTATTCCTGATGCTTCTGATATTAAGGTGCAAGATATCAAGAGAGTTTGGTGCAGATGGACCTGGGTTTGTTTCAATATCACCAGATAGCAATAGAATAACAAACATAAATAATTGTGCAAAAAAATTAATTCTGAGAGACCAGAATGACATACTGTTATAATGTTTTTTGAAGATACTGGATATGAAAAGCAAAATATTTAACAACGTAGTAGATTTTGAAACTTTGAAAGCAGACCTTGACAGTATATTATGACTTTGAGTGTAGAAAACCCCAATAGCGGCACGATGTTGTTCTAGAGAATTACCCATTATCAAAAATTTTATCTATGCAATATCTAAAGTTTGGTTTGCTTCTGGGCCGCCTTGAGATGGGATTTAGTGAAATTGTAATTATTTGGCAATATATAAGATATGTCAATTCAAGATAAATGGGAAGTAAAAAAACACAAAACAATAAACATAAAATTTGAAAAAAGAAGTACGTTAACTCGCACAATTCCCACGTAAAAACTGGGAGATGCATTATAAAAATAGCATGGAAAGCGGATATTAGAGTACCGCTGTACATAACTGGGTGGTAGTATTTACATACATGTGTTGGGATGCAAATAATTCGAGACAGAACGATATAGCATCCAATTATATACAAATGCAGATCACATTGAAGACAGTGTGACAAACATAATAGAATAAGAATAAGTTTGAACATACTGTACAAATGTTTGGGACATTCGTTATGTTGATCTGTCCATCACATGTTTTTAAATGAAAACGAAAGTAGGACGTGTTAACAAAGCGCTGATTTGACGAGGTTCCAAGCGTCTCCGTAACGCGAACACGTGGAAATGTTTATAAACACAGTGTTTTACGATTTTGGCGTCGAGGAGAGGAACTGTTCGTCTACGTTATCATCTTGGAAACACTGAAGGTCCTCTATCGTATTTATCAGTATTCTCTTCCCATGGTCACCGAGGAGTTTCGCATAGATACGTCCGTCATACGTCCAGCAGCTGTCAAGTTTTTTGTCTTTAACTATTTGTCGAGTTTTTCCATAGAGTTCTGCACGCCTGGATGTCAAAGCTTCGTTGATGAATATAGGTCCAGTTTGTTTTGTTGGGTTTTTGTTGTAGGATTTTAGATTACGTTTGTTTCCATAGACTCTGGCTTTATCTCTGTAACTTATAAATTTTACTATGATGTCTCTGGTTTTACGGTTTGGATCATATTTGCCCACTCTGTGTGACCTTGAGATATCTTTGATCGAGATTTTCTCATTGTCTTCATTTAGAACAAGGCTGTTAATGACATTCAGAGCTAGTTTATCAGTAGATTCGTTTCGTTCTTCAGGTATGCCAGTTATTTTAAGGCAATTTCGCCTTGAATATTGTTCCATTTCGTCGATTTTCGACGTGAGTTCGTTTATTTCTTTTTTGAGTGAGCATATCTCCGAGACAAAAACCCCTGCAAGAGCGTTTTTAAAGTTATCTTTATTGAGAATGAGAGTGATTACCTGTTTGAAGGCATTTTCATCCGAGGAAACGGAGTCTAACAAATCATTGAGTTTGCTTAGATCACCAGAAAGTATGACGCTGCTGTCTTGTCTGGCTCTCTTGTTTGGATTTAGTTCATTATCATCAGTGGCCATAGTGCTTTGCACGATGTATAAACAAACAAAATATATATAGGAGCCTTGAAGTTCTAACGTAGTCTTGCTTATGAGTAGTGAGTAGGTGTTCACAATGGCGACAATGGCGACATACACTCAATCATAGAAATAAGTTTTGGGGAATTTCTGTCACAAGAATCTCTCAAATAATTTTTTTTTCAAGATTTTTTCTGTTACTTTTAACTTACATAACGTCAGTATTCACTCATTCCTGAATATCCTATTTCAAATCTCTCAAAAAGACAAACATTATCGGAGCCCCACAAAGTCCGTCCTGTCTACATAGTGACGTCTTTCTTTTTCGAAATTTAATAATTATAATAAATAATAATTTTAATAATTATACGAATGGCAGTCTAGATTAACATTGACATCTTTGCCTCGTAAAGTTTTTCATACCTCTGTGGCTTCCGAGCTAATTATTTTTCACACAGAAATCTCATAAATTCAATAAGCACACTTGCAAGTACCCAAGGAAGCAAACAAATTATGTCATATAAAGTTTGTTGACTTCTCAGATGTATGAAGGAAGAAGAACATTAACTGTTATCGATATAATTAATTCCCCCATACTAACTTTACATCTTTGCATTGGATTACAGAGGCCATGATTGTTATAAACATGATACAAGTTTGAAATTCTAAGGAAACTATTTTTCTAAACATTTTTAAAATAAAAGCACTGATATAAAATTCTTTTCAGGGAAGTTTGTATTATATCTTTTTTTACTTGAACATCTCTCAAAATGACAATTTTGAATCATGTGCTTCTTATTTATACATTATGAACAAAGAAGATTCGCTAATAAAGAATACACAAAAACATTGATATATATGTAGTGTTATTGAGAAGAGAAGCTGCAGCTTGCTATGGAAGAAAAACTCTAATGTGTCGTATGCTTTATTATTTCCCATGCCATTTTGGGATAAAAAGCAGAATTCAAGCTCAAATGGCAATTGAAACAAAATACACAAATTGGAAGCACTTTAAAAAATACCTCATATAAAATTAGATTGGGATCAGGTGTCATGAAATTCAAGTAATTAAAAAACTGTGTCATGTTAGAGCACAGTTAGTACTGCGTTAAATAAGAAATGCTCCAGAGTTCTACTCTGCAAAGGAAATATTCAAAAGAAATCTTTTTGAAGCATAAATGTAACGTAAATTATTATCCTTTTAGACTTTCAAAAAATAATATTATACAGCACCCTCTCCCGCCAAGATTTTAGTTGACTTCACAGATACATAACCAAAAATAAATTTCGTAATTGCTAGAAGAATTATAAAAGAATACAGGTACTGAAAACTAAGTTTGTAGCAGATTATTTGAATATTTCCTCTGCTTGCTGATTTGAATACTTCCTTTGTTGGCAGATTCAATGCTAGTTTTCCTTATCCTGATGCTGTTTTTATTATCAGGTCATTGCTACCGGAAGTTGAAAATTGAATTTCAGCATTGCTGTTTAAAGCAATAAAAGTTCCCAATATATTTTTTTGTCATAATATTTCAATACCCGGTATTTAATGATAATTTGAATAATCTAACCAATTTTCTTTCTGTATTTTCATTTTTGCACTGAATTTAATCTCATTGATATTCTGCTGCTAATACATAAATGCTTATTTTAAATAGGTCAATGCTAGTTTTATCCTTCGTTTGCTGATCCAGATCCTGGTTATGTCATATATTAAATGCTGCTCCTGATGTAAGCTGGATGCCAATGCTTACTTAGCTTATGGGGATGCTGATAACTATAAAAAAAAATCAGTACCCTGCAATTTATGAAATTAGGCTCGCCACGTTTAAACGAAAGAAGGGCATGCTTTTTCAATAACCAACAAATTTACGATGAAGTGTATTCATGTATCTGTAAGAGGTAAAAACGAATGAGTTTGAGGAGTATTCTATTTGATATCGGTTAAACGCACGCGCTTTGTGAATGACTAAGAAAAAACTATTAATTATTAGTAATCCCTTTAGTCAGAATAGCAAGTAAATGACTATCGTGGTTAGTAATAGTAAACATAAATAGTAATAAGGATGAATTCATTACTTTTAAAATGATTTACTTAGTATCCACAGCATTACTTAAACATTGTATTACTTAGTAACTGAACTATTCATTTTTCGTAAAATATTATTTTTATGAATTATTACTAAGTAAATGCAATACCTGAAATTTATTAAAATCTAGAATATTATTAATGAAAAAACTACTAATTAAATAAATTAAATTACATTTACTAAAATCCATATCATTTACTAGAAACACTGCAAGAATTACTTATGTAAAGAAACGACTTTGTAATTTTATCAAAATTTATTAATCAATATCTTAATTGGATATCCAAATGGCTTTAAACTGCTACATGTACATACTGCATACATACATAGTTATAAAATTTACAACACCATGCATCAACAATGTGTTAAGTTATTTGCAATGTATTACATTATAAGGAGCAAAAAATTTAAATGAAAGAAAACATGTACAAATTTATACATTGTATCTTCATGACCAATGCATTGAATCCTATCTTTGACAAACAAAGAGAACAGCATACGGAAAAAATTAAACTATTCAGCCACAAATTCATCATGAAAAAAAATGATAATGTGGCATTTTTACTTAATAAATATAAAAGAAATTTATTTAAGTGGTGGCAAAAAAATACAACACTATTAACTATTCGAACAAAGTTATATAAATATATGCTAGCAACATGTACAGTAGACTCTTTTATCAATCTTAAAATTTTACATTATAAACACCAGCTACAGTTTGAAATCATTATAAAGAACAGCTTATGGTTTTGGTCTTTTTTTTCTACGTGCATTTCTTCATTTCTCAAAATTCATTTAATATCCAAGGGCTGCACTTAATTCGTTATACCCATCAGTCAAAATAAAAAAAAGTTCTGGACTTCTTCATTACTGGTAAGGTGACCGCATGTTTAATGTTTGTTGGCTGCACTGGGTCAATAGGTAATACCTATCAGTTCAAAAGCGCACTTTTAGTTTCATGGTGAAATAATAATAAAATCTAATATAATTGCTAGCCTGTTATAATCTTTCACATATAAAAGTTTAGTTTCCTCAATTTTATATCAATTTGTTTACAATAATTAATCAATAATGGCATTTCTGATTATTTCATTGCAGTGATTTTAATTATAGTACAAATTTCTTTGATAAAGATTTTCCTAAAATAAGAAAAAGATACATGTATATATACCCCATATATAAAATTCCCTGGACTAGCTTTAAAGCCCTGTTGACTTGGTTAAAGTCATAATGACCACTTATTCCTTCTCAGCAGAAAATTTCCTTCTACAAAAAAATTAAAGTTTATCAATGCAAAAGATTACCCCATCCAAAAAACCCACTCAATGCAAAAGTTCTATAATAATATGAGCTAACTGAATGTGACTGAAATGCACATGGAGCAGGTGTACAGCATTTATTAATCGACGTACATGTATTTGAAAAATATGATACCTACTGTCTATAAAATATCTGCATCATTTGGAAGATAAAGCAATTCAATCTTAGGCTTATTGGTCAGCATTTCCCTCTTCAAGACATTATATTTCCTTCTCTCCAAACAAAATGGAAGCCAAAATTGAATATTTTGGCGGTCTGTTACAATTAACTGATCATCAAGCCCGACATTTCAAATATTCGATCCCTATAGTGGTTAGACTACCATATTTAAGTAATTTGTACTGTAACTGCTCTGAATTCTCCTTGATTCAGTAAATAATTTCTTGTTTTAAGTAAACCAATTAAATATAGCAATTTAAAAAAAATATTTTGGTAATAACTAGTAAATAGTGGTAAAATGTAAGTAAATACCAAGTAATATGTTATTACTTATATATACACAAATTTAAGGAAAATGTAAATTAGTAGTAAGTAAAACCCTTTTTAGAGTGTAGGAATTGTACAATAAAATGCAAATTCAAAAGGTTTAAATTCAGTAAACATACTAGGTAATTTATTTAGATCTATGAAAAAAAATTATGTCAGCACTCAGAGTCTGATTTGGACCACGTTTTTATATTTAATAAATCTTTATCATATTGAATGCAATATTGATTAACAGGAAACATGCCAGACTAAAGTAGCCTTGTGTTTTGTCATCCTCTTGTGCAGTTAATTGGTTGTTGTCCTTTCAGCAAAAAATAAAGAAAAAATGCACTTCAAGTTTTTATTACTTCTGAAATATTGATTAGGAAATTATATTTTTTATAATGAGCATAATATTTAGCATGTTAGAAATTGACATTATAACATCCGCCTTGATTTTTGCCAAAGATAATAAATCTGTATTACACCTGCAGGAAAAAATACATGTAAGCCCACACATCTTAATTTCCTTTGCTAAATAACAAATGACTTTTAGAGAATCTTCGTTGTGAAACAAGAGTAACTGTTGGAGATCGAGGAAATTTATGTCAAGTATCATACTGTTGCAGAAATAAGAATACATTTTTCCTGTAAACGATTTTAAGTGAAAATTTCAAACATTTAAGCGTTCTGGGGTTAAAGTGCACGCGACAATCAAAACTGGGAGCCAGTGAAGGTTTAGAAAGAAATGTTCTTTTTGAATTACTATCAGAATAGACTTTTCATATATACATATATACATGTATGAAGTGGTAAAAAAAATGTTCAATTGAATTGGTACATTATATACAATAACTGTCGTATTTTACCATGGCATTTACATATTTAGAAATGGACATCATACGATACAATCAACCAGCACTTTTGATTCTAGATTTGGTCCACAAATAATATTTCGACGATCTTATACAATCATGCATTTTGATATTAATCTTTCCGACTGTACCTTTTACAACTTTATGGCAAATGTTCTAGGCTTTAACCATTTCTAATATTTGATATACATCGACTATGAATAGGTTATAATATAGAACAGCTGATGCATTTTACACCTGGTTGTTTGATATTTGCAACTTTGTTGTCGTTCATATTAACGATGAACAATGTTGCAGCAGTGATACTTCAGACCAACCATCATCGTTTGAGTCTTCGACTGTAAAACTGTTGATTTAACTAAGGTAATCCCATGTATATAGAATCTGCTTAATAAAGTCAGTCTCTCTGAAATATTCCTAAATTAAACTCATTTATTAATCTCTCATTAACAAATTCTATCTTTTTTCTCTTATTTTCTTTTAAGAAAAGGTAGTATTAAAAAAACTAAGAAGTGGACTGGTTTATATTGTAGACCTATTTTTAATGCAATAATGATGCGATCAATCAATAATGATAAATTTCTTAAATATTAGGGAATATATTGTAGACCTATCTTAAATGCAATAATGATGCGATGAATCAGTAATGATGAATTTCTAAAATATTAAGGAATTTCAAACATGATGTTCAAAATTCTACCTCTTTGGAACCGACCTTGATAATATTTACCACTTTTTGTCTCTTATAATCCAAGTATTGTGAAACTTTGAATATATATATTTTTTTAATTGTGCGGTTTACGTTAATAATCTTTCTTCTTTGGTGATGATTAAGTTGTTATTTTTAAGTTTTTTACGACAGTTTGTTTTTATCATTTTCTCTTGAGTTACAATATTCCTACAGTTGTAAGTTTATTATATCAGTAACCATCTTTTAAAAATATGTTATAATATACACTTTTTTGAAATTAAATAAACTGTACACTGTCAGCAATATTTCTTTTGTTAAAGAACAGATTGAACAAAAAATTGGATGCCTGGATTGGTATCTCTTTATTGGTCTCTTTTTTTGTAAATGACGCGAATAATAAATTTCTAAAATTTTAAGAAATTGTAAACCTTCAACAATGATAAAAAATTCTACATTTCTGAATTCTAAATTTTGAATGAAAAAAAAAATTAAAAATTATTCGGTTAAACTTCTGATTTGAGTTGTTATTGTCATTTTTTTTTCTAAAAGTTTGCTTGTATTATCTGTCCTTAAGTTCAAATTCAATCACTTGTATCTACTTCATGAGGTAGTTTAAAATTATAAAGTAGGTTTATCAACACTATGATGTACCTTCTTTGCCTGCATTTTACATTCTCAAGAACAATTTTTTTTTACTTTCGACCACTTACCAACATATCCATAAATATCAAAGTTGCTAATATATATGATCTTCTGAAAGCTCTGCTGGAGGTATTCCTATTTTTAAATTACAATTAATCTCTATTTCTTTTTCTAAAAATTTTGAAAGAGCATAGTTATTTTAGACGGTTTTAAAATCAGTAAGGATGATATGAACTTTTTGTGTAAAAAGTATGTTGGTCAATTAATTTAAGCCATTTACACGACATTTTTCATATATCATATGGCTTCGAAGTGACATACAATAATATTTGCCCCCCGATGACAGGAAAGCCGTGGAGTGTTATGTAGCCCGATGCCGAAGGGGGGGGGGGCAAATATTCTGATACAGTCACCCGAGAAGTCATGTGGTATATGTTATATAAGATTTTTAAGAATCATTAAAATTTAGAGAAATAATCCAAAATACATTCTGGACGTAAGAATTACGTAAGCTCCGTTGTTTACACTTGCTTAGCAACCGACGTCATAAAATCTCGAACCCGAGTTAAAATGCGTAACGCAACACGTGAACGTGATCGAGAGGGTGACATAACAACTTCCGTCGGGTGATATTATATATATCACATGGCTTCGAGGGTAACATACAAGAATATTTGCCCCTCGGTGACAGAAAAGCCCTGCAGTGTTATGTCTCCCGATGCCGAAGGCAATGAGGGTGACATAACACTCCAGGGCTTTCCTGTCATCGAGGGGCAAATATAACATTTAAAAAATAAAAAAAATCAATCATTTAAAATCGTTAAAATTTACACAAATAATCTAAAAATTGCTTTCTTGACGTTAAGGACGTTCGATCCTGAGCTTTTGAGCTGATTTTGGCCCTGTCCTTTATTTATAAAGTTCTGAATCATTTTTAAGTTCTAACATTCAATTGGGACTCTACAATGCAAATTGAACTATATTCAATGAAAAAAGCGCGATTAAATTTCCATTCAAGTAGAATTAAGCTAGGAACTATATTTTGTGGCGGAAGGTTTTTTTTAGAAGAAAATGATCAGTTTTTCCCTTTTGGTCTATAACAGTTCTGTTAATTTAGATTCCTATTTTTCCATGCTGGTTGCACAAAAAGCTGTTTTTGCAGTGAAATGTGTCCTGCTGGTTCTGAAATATCTATTTAATTATTTCTTATGAATTCTTTCAACGAAGTGTGACAAATATAATAAATATATTCTGAAAATCCGAGAAAAAATTGAGCCAATTTTAACAAAATATTTACACTTTTTTAGTAATATCTGAAAATTTACATCATATACACCAACTTTTTGTGCTCTATTCAAAATATTTAAGATAACTTTGACGTATTTGCTTAAATTCAGAAAAAGTTTAAGACTTTGAAATAATTTACTTGCTTCTTAAATTTTCAATGCCAGAAAAAATCCCATTTTATTAGTGCAGAAAGATCAAATAATTGATTATGCGAAGCAATTTGAAAAATTTTCCTAGTCACAATTTTAAAGTGTCTTTTTTTCAAATAGACTTAGAATTCATTTTGCTTCATGCTTTTTTGGATATAATTGGATAAAAATATTGGAGGGAAAACTTTGAAGATGTAATTTTCAATTACGACACAAAATTCACTGCAAAAAGGTCACATTTAATGTACTATAGCGACAAAGGAAGCATATTGACCCCCATTTTTTTATTTGAATTGTAATTAAGCTATGTATGTAGGAACTAAAAATATACTTGGCAAAAAATGTTTAAGACTTTAAATATCAGGATCGAACGTCGTTAAGAAATACGCTCAGTTGTTTACTTTTGCTTAGCAACCTACGTCATAAAATCTCGAACCCGAACTAAAATGTGTAACGTAAAAACACGTGAACGTGATCGAGAGGGTGACATAACTGCTTCCGTCGGGGGACATAACTGTTTCCGGCGTTTGACATAACTGATTCCAATGTTACTCGGCATTTTCAGGGTTTATAGCAAAACTTACTACATTTGTGACATAATAGGAAAACTTATCTAAAAATGATATATATAAAAAAAAAATTAAAATCAAAATCATAAATATAAATAGATCTGCAGAACATCTTTACTATAAGCTAAATTACTGCTTAAATTCTTTTGCAGTGATAAGGCAAAACATTTCTCCAATTTTTACCAGAAGATTCTCGTAGTATTTTAAAATAAACCATTTATTGCCTGATTGTGAGGGAAATATGAGGATTTCTTGGCTGAAAAAATCTTCAATTTCCCAGAAATTCATACAATAATTTGTTTATAATACCAAATCCAGCAAAATAAACTTTCGAATGCTTTAAGTCACTTTTAATCTTATGTAAAGTTACAGAAACCATGAATACTTATACATACACTCTGATAAACAATCAGTAATTTGGTGACGTGATTCAAGCTTTTGTGGCGCATTCTAAGTTCCTCGGATGGATCGTACTTCGTAAACTACCCTAAGGTCAAACTTAAGGTGTTCCACCATCCTGCTGATTCAGTCAATGGCATGTGATCTTTTTTTTATTTTTTTGTTTTAAAAACCATTTCAAAGATGAGTTACCTTGTGGACTACCAAAACTTTGTTCTTGCTTTCAATGCCTATTAACATGAAGTTGTAATCAAAAAATATTTACAATGAAGAATTAGATAAATACAGAACCCTTTTCGAAGAAATTTATTCAGAGCGAAATATAAAATGAGTGACAAGGACAGTGTTCGGAGTAGAAAGTATCAACCTAACGCATATTCCTCCACTAATCACAAAATGGAATTTATGGAATTTTCCCTATTTAGAAGGTTACATGTGTTGTATTTAATTAGTACGTTTTGTATCAATTTTTGTATCAAATGTGTTTTAATACAAAGGAGATCCCTCTTCAAGCATTGTTATTTCTTTCTTATTATTACAGAACATCAAAATTATAAATAAGAGTTGACGTATTTACTATTTTCGTTAAGAAAAATCATCATTGTATTAGCTGCTTTAAATTCAGCATTATTTTTGTTTTACAGAAAATTATTTCCATTCTTAGAAGCATCAAGTCGATATGCATTTCAGAATCTATAACTCAAGTCTATATGTTGTTACAGATACTTGATCATGTGATCAAGTTTGAGCCAATCAGAGAATTTGGAATATAAGAGAAAAATAATATTTATTTTAACTATTTTCATGTTGATACGCTTTGAATACAAAACATGGGTGTTAAAATTTACACAGCAACAGAATCTTTTGAAAGAAATTACATCTTTCTGAAATTAAGCAGAGTGGTTAAAATTATCTTTAATATTTAGAAAATGAAATAAAAAGCGGGGGTCTTTGATGTAACTTGTTTTACTAACATAGTTTTAATTTTATGCTTAAATTGGACTTTTTTTTTCAAGGACTTTCTTAATATATTTGATATATTCACCAAATATTATGAGAGAATTTATGACAGTTAATTTAATTTATGATTTAGGACCGGCATAAAACATTTAATTGCAGAAAATTAATAGGAAAGGGGAAAAATTGATCTTCTAATTTTTTTTCTAAAAGTCTTCCGCCACAAAATATAGTTTCTCTCTAAATGCTTTCGGTATGGAATTTAATCATGGAGTTTTAATTTAATATAGTTTGTTTAGCATTATAGAACCCAAAATTATTGTAAGAACAAAAACATTATGTAGAATTTTTCAAATAGAGGTCAAGATAACAATCTGCTGAAAAGCTGAGGAGCGAACCTTATTAAAAGTCCTTTAAGTGCAATAACGTGGATAAGTTTGAATTATTTTACTTAAGGTATGTCACTTGTAAAATAAGTTTAATCAAAGATTTTTGAGGAGTATATTTTATATAAATAATAATAGGGGGTCAATGTGCATCTTAGTGATCTACGGTACAATTAAGTTGACCTTTTTGCACTTAAATTTTAACTATTTGGTTAATTCCTTTAACCATTATCATATTTTATCAAATGTAACCATAGCAATAAATATAATCTTATTTTACGAAAAATAGTTTGAATAATAATTATCATTGAACAAATCTTGGAAATTAATGCACGAAAATTATTCTGTGACATTTTTTTTATTGAAAAAGTAACATTTTGGGGGTTCTGTAGACGTACTATTTTCCACGGGGTCATAATTCCGCGGAATCTCATTTTCTGTTTAATCCGCGGGTAGAAAATTATGCGGATTTTCTAGTTTGTCACAGAATGCCTTACATTTACATTAAGTACGCTTGGACAAATTTCCGCGGAAAATTTGTGACCGCGTACATAGCGTAAATTAATACCACGCAGAAAAAAGTACTTCTACAGTATTAAAAATCTAAATAGGCATTAAATATTTTCTTGTATCAAACTTTTTACGACTTCAGTGCTAATCAGTCACAAGTATCAAGTAGTTTAAAATAATGAAAGAAAAATTTGCGTCGGAGATATCAATTTTGAAATATTGGTCAAGATACATAATGTGATTTTCAGGCAACAAACAGTTAAAATTCTACCTTGACTTCTTTAACATATCTTAATTTCTTAGCAAAGTTTGTTAAGGGAAGTTGTAGAATTTGTTCTAAAAAATGAATTGAGACCTAGATATCAGTTATTCCTAGCAAATCATAATGAATATATTCTCCTATTAAAAGTATATGAGGCTAAAGTTCCAAGATATTAAAGTTAATAAATGCACAGAATTGCAGAATTTTCTGCTAAATAGCCTTCCACCACAAGAAATAGTCCCCAATAAATTTTGCTTTTTTGTGAGTTTTTAGCAGGTTTTTCATTGAACGTTGAACAATTTATATTGTTGAATTTAAATATGTAATAAAAATTGATTTACAATAAATAGTTTTGTAGTACGATGTTCTGCGTGAAACTTTCTAAACAAGAACTGACGAGTGACATACCTTAAGTCATTACATTCTATTTGTTTTATAAAATAAGGTGAAAAACAATCAACTTAAATGCATCAGTTGAATATACAATTGCTTTATATTACTTGATAACCCAAATATTATCTCTGTCTTCGAAGTGCAATGGCATGCTTTAGTTTGAAAAATTTGAACATAAATATATACAGTCTGTTGCGGTTATTTAGACAATTCTAGGCAAACCGGACTAATTACGTCAATATTGAATCTGTATAACACCTTAGCCATATATCACTATAGATAATTAAATATGACGAAGTGCGTAAATGTAATGCCCTTATACAGTTTTAGAAGTCAGTTTAACATCAAACGAAAAGATAGAACAAGCACATGCATTTTCTGTTCAATGAAAGGTTACATATAACAAAGGTGATCGATACTCAAAAATACTATAAACAATACAAATCTGTGATGAAGTCATAAACACTGACCCTTTGTGAATTCCATAGGTTTGATCAGGTACCTCAGGATAAGTAAGCATCCCCCCGTTTACCAGTGAAATCCACTGTGAGTCCTACATACTGATCATCTTCAGGTAGACGGAATAATTCGTACTTTAAGTCAGTATGAAACAAAAACATCAGAAATGATATGAAACAAGTCAGCAAAAATATGACCCAATGAAAGGATATACATGTAGATGCTGGAAAAAGGTTATTGTTACAGAATTAAAAAATACAAAATACTGACTCGAAATGAGGGGATCGATATCCCTGTTGCATCAGCTTACCTGCCAATAGCCTGTCTCAGTATAGGAAGAACGAGGTTCACTTTTGCTTTATTTGGCCCTGTGAATTTCTAAAAAACTGACACTGCATAGTTTTAGTTAACAATGCATTGAATATCACTTAGATCTTTGGTGACTGCGTATCTATCAAAAATGACGTCATTTTCTGGCTAGTCAATGCATTATGACGTCACGAAATGCGTCAATTTCCTCATATTCTGAAAAAGTCTACAAAAACGGCCAATTTTTAAAGCTATTTTTTGATATTTGATATAGAGCGCAACCTCTGATCTAAAATGTACAACTAGTAAATGATAGAACTGTTTCTGAAGATTAATGGACATGTTTTATTTATTAGATCAGAGAGTGCGCTCATATTATTTTTCTTCACTGAAAGTACTCAATTATACCTGTTTACCTAAAAATTCAAGAACATTGCAATTTCATAAAGCCAGTTCTCCTAGACCTGGACTTTTAGAAGAATTTTTTTAATAGGCTATGAAAGCACCAAGTCTCTGCTTTATTTTAATGCTTCAAATAGAAAATCAAGTGTTGATCAATTTATTGGTATATCTGCAAGGTCATTTTATGCATAAAGTGAACTGACTTCTTTATTGTAATTGTGGTATGCTATTGGGTATTGAATAAGAAATTATATGTAAATCTAATATGCGGGTGATATAGAAGTATTAATATATAATGATGGAAGATCGAAAAAAATTAATCCATTTGTTTGTCTTACAAGTTAGTTCCAAATAGCAATTAATCGTTTGTTATACAACTAAGTTGTAAGTTCCAAAAGTAGTTCAAAACCATATAGACACGATTTCGTATATTCTCTTTAAAATTTTGATTTAAAGGAACGGAGTGTGTTATGGGACCTTCCTCAATATCAATGTATCAATTAATTTGGGCCAATATCATTTAAGATTTTCGACGTATATGTGCTCATGTAAGATGTTACTTGACCAGTTCGACTAATTAATTAAGCATTATGTATATATTAGTTTTAAAATGTTCTGAGTGTATTTTTGGACGGAACGGATCTTTTAACTAGACTTCAGCAACGTTGTTTTAAATTTTTGCTTTGTATTTCAATCTTTTTTTTGCTAAGAAAAACTGTACTTGTGGAATGAACCCATTTATAAATGATAAAACTAAGACAATTTTTTATCGAAACATGCTTCTTAAAGGTTTTCTTTGTTCGAAAAGTTGATTTCTATGCTCTCAGATTTGAGTTTTTTATTGCGTAATTTTTAATGCCACTAAATTAAGTAATTATATCTGTCTGTCACCCTGATGAAATCATTTCAGGATAATATCATTGAAAGGGTTTCAACTTTTGTCCAGCAGTCGAGATTTGACAAGAAAATGTCTTTGAAATGGTGCAGTTGTTATTCATCATGCATTATTCATACGAACGAGACAAAAACAATATAATTATTATAATGAATAACAAATGATTACATTTGATGTAAAATAGGTAATCTCTAATTCAGAATGGCAAATATGTTATGACTCAGTCATGTTAAAAGAAACTTAACTATTCTGCACTGATAACTTCTGGTAAAATTATTCTGTTTAGTCTTTAAAAATTTAAGCAGCTTCGTTTTAAAGCCAGTGAAAGAAAATGGTTTCACATTCGAGGGAGCAGGCATCAAATTTAAGCCATCATATTGTGTATATAAATTCTAACCTGAAGCGATTAAGATGCAAAATGAAAACCAACAATCCCTCTGTGTTCAGTTATTCATAAATGAAATAAAAAGAATTTGATAGATTACACCGTCAGTATGTACTGGTTACTTCAAATAAAGCAGATAATAACTTTATCTGTTCGTAAGGCTCATTATTTAAACTGTAATTTAGAGGAACTGGGATTTAATTCTACTTGTGATAATCAAACGTATTCCATGCATATCTCCCTTTCTAAGGACGAAATTCTTCGAAATCATATCCCATATGCCAGACGTGATAATTTTTAATATTTCCAACAACCAGAATGGATTTGAATTACCATCTCTATATTGGATTCACTTCACAATAATCATCACAAAAATTCAAAGCGGGTTCCAGTAAATGTTCAAGCCTCTTTCTTTTCTTCTCGCTAAAGTATGAACAGTAGTGAAGGAAATTTTTCAGCACTGTACAATGATATATTCAAAAAGTGCTTTAAATCAGTTACAGATATTCAAAAGAATTTGAAAATTTGAAAGTATTCATTTTTACAAAAAGCAATAGCATAAAAACTCAAGATTTATCAATTATATGCACAATCATACCCCCCCCCCCCCGAAATTAATATCAGGCTTTCTCATATCATTGACAACTGCTTTTTCAAAACGATTTCAGCTTGTAAATTTACTAATCTTGTCATTGTTTATTTGCAAAATTATTTTGATAAATATACTAGTAAGATTAAATGGAAATTAAAAAGATGCTGGAGATTCTGATTCTTTATGTTAAATGTTAATATTCCGTTCAACAAAGGTGTATTTGGGATTGTGGGTCTTGAAGGGTGCGGGGGGCGGGGTGGGGGTAGGAGGATATCTAGATCTGTTCTTTCTGCAATTGTAGTTAGGTCTGTCATTGTAGTTAGCTACTGGAAGTTTGGATTTACTTCATCTGTTTGCTTGTTTTATGTATTTTTAATTGTTAATAGGGCGCGGGTGGGTACCTGTTAGGTGATAATTTAGTTTTGGGTTAAGTGTTAGAGTTTGTTTCACCATTTTGCCTTATTTCCATCGGACAGTATCTGTTTTTCTGGAGAAAAACAGATAATCATGGTATAAATGAGGTAAAACATTGACAAATAAGTTGATGAAACAAGATTATCAGCAGTCTCATTATTTCGTATATTCTACGGTCGATACAATGTCCTTGCCAGCAAATACAATTTATCATTTCTTTAAATGCTGATTGACTTTTTTCATACTTATTAGGCCATTATATACATGGTGAATTGGCGACAGAATTTTCCGTTACTGTAAACGTATTACATTTGGCTGTGTATTCTTTTCAGCACTTTTAGCGGAAAGAAACTTCTCTAATTCAAGTACAACGCTAAAAGTCTTGTACTTGTATACATGTACATAAATAAGTACATTAAGAAAAACGCTAAATCAAATCAACGCTAACTTGTACAAAAATTTCCGCCAAATATCGTACACGCTAAATATAATACATTTACAGTATTTCTCGATCATGACAAGGAGCACACGGCGAGTGTGATCCGTCGACAGGAGATGCTCATTCCTCCATGGTACCTGATCCCACTTCTCATGTTTTCGAGGTCCATGTTTAGTCTGCTCCAACTTTGTATTGTTAAATGGGCTTTTGAGCAGGAATACTGTTCGTTTTCTCCATATATTTCATATTTGAAACATAAAGTGAATATTCCTTATTATTTGAAAATTCATTACCGGAACTTTACATGTGAACATCATAGGAACTTGGTTGTAGAGTTGAAGAAATAATGCATGTAAACAAGAAAAATATTCTACAGTTTTAAATGTTTACGTATCAATGCAATGATAGAACAGTAAGAATTTTCTAAAAACATTGACCCATGAAAACGTAAGAGGTAGGTCCGGGTGCCTACAATGAGAAACGATTTTTTTAACTGGTCACATCTCCGTGATCCAACTGTTTTGATCAGATATATGAACAAGGGAGAATCATTAAACATTTTAAGCATCGGAGAAGTTTGGACTTCCAGAAAGCTTAAACGCCATCTTACTTCATGAAATATGCCTACGTGACAAGTCTGTGTAATTTACACACCAATAACTCACACAAAACTTAAAAACATCCCTTAAGTATAAGCATCAAGAAAACAAAGAACAATTGCGGACGTGCGATATCCTGTATTTAGGAAAAAATGCAGAAAATCAATTGAAATCAATTTTGAAATCAAATATGATCAATGTTAATTTACACCTGTGTAAAACTAGTTCGTTATAATCGTTTGATATTAAACGATCTACGTAATTTCATTGTAAGGCCACACCAATTTAATTTCTTGTTCGTCGGACATTTGATGAGAAAAGTACGAGCGGGCTAGCGGTTAAATAATGATAATATTACTTTTTGTGGGCAAAATGTTTCGGCGGGGCGTAAAAAAAATTGAGCGGACAATTATATTTTTTTCTTATTTGCAGAGTACGTAGATTAAAAGTACGAACAAAAAATTTTATTGGTGTGGCCTAACGTTAAAATTGATCAACATTTTCAATACATTCAATTTATACCGTTGAGATTTGAAAAAAATACATCATTTTTTGAGTTTAAAAACATAATACTTTGCTATTTGTTATGAATTAGTCACAAATGTAAATATAAGTAACAAGATATTTTTGTATAATTGGCATGGGATTTGATCACTTGTTTAACTCGTATTTACACCCCAATCAAAGTTCTGAAATGACACCATTCTCAAATAAAAGAAAAAATGAAAAACTAAATTATTAAATAAAAATAAAATACAAAATTATTAAATGTGCCTTATATTCGTTTGCACCCACCACCAAAAACGCATCCTCTCACACACAGAAAGATAGAGAGAGAGATTTATTCAAAGAGGAACAGAAAGCAACAAACGTTGAATTTTATTATCTACTTGAAATAAAGTACTTTACGTGCAAACAGACAACAACTTTTAAAGATGAAACAAAAACTTATATAGAATTCATGACAAGGTTATTGTAACTGATCATTTTATGTTATGACCTACGCAAAGGAACTCATATTTATCTCCTCAGAGATTTTGATGTATAAAGCAATCCTGCTTAACTAAGCATTTAAATCGAAAATCATAACAGAGGATAATAATATATTTTTTTGTTAATGGCATTTGAAAAATGTTAAATTCATGAGTTTTAAGCCTCATATTTTTCAGGTAATTGACAAATAAATCTAAATGTGAATGTATGCTTCAAAGTTCATATATTTATCCCTGTGGCATATCAGGAATAGGTCGGCTGAATGGAGAAAACACTTCATGGGCCTCCAGATATCATTGAGTTGACTTTTCTCAATCTCTTATATCAGGCTTCCGGGCCACAAAGGATAGACGGGCTTTGCTAAAAATGCCAAAAATGATACCCCACCTCCAACTTGAATTTTATAGCAAAGTTCTTGATTTCCTTATGAAGACTGGATTAAGTGTCAGACAAAAAAGTAAAATATGTGGTGCGCAATGTCATTACATGTATGTCATAAAGAGTCGTGGAAGTATCATTAAATTTGAATCAGTGGTATGAAACGAGTTGCAGATAAGAGATTTGTACCATAATGATTCATTATCATAGAAAGAATGTGACTTCCCATGTTTTGTTAAGGGAAATCCAAAATATTTGTAAGATAGAAAAGTAGAATAAAAGATGCAAGATAGCACATTGTACATGTAACAACGATTCTGTTAAATTCTTACCAAATTTCATTTCAGTGGTATACGTGAAATTGCTGATAAAAAATGTGTACCGCAGAGTGTAACAGACCGATGGGTGGACGAGGAGAAGGACGAACGGACATTCTGATCACTAAAAACCCTCCCACTTTTCAAAAATACAGTAGGCCTAACATTGGTATGAACTATATGTAAGTCAGCAAAATAAAGCAATTTCATTGTCAAAATCCAGTTTTGCCCTACAATAATTGTACTCGGACCATGCTTTTGAGCATTAGATGAGCTAAAAAGTATAAACATCATAAGCAGGTGATAGGGGGAAATTACTTCATTAATAAGGAAATTTGTTGATACAATAAAATAAGTCATCTCGTTTAATTTGTCATACAATAAGGTTCTTTGTTGGCTAAAATCTCATAACGTCAACACTGTTCTCCATGTTCCGCTTAACTTGACCTTAACTTGGCGGTCCCACCACAGTTAAAGTCCTAAGCGCCACAGATTAAATAAATCTGCGCCATAGTTCCGCCACAGTACGAATATTAGGGCCACAGTAAGATCGTCGCTGTCAGTTGGAAAAATATTTAAATTAATTAATCATACAAATCTCTAAACCTCAACATTTCAGTAATGCTAAGCTGTTAATTTACTATTAGGGCACAATATGTGGCTTGCACGATTGATTATCCTCTGGACTTCGCTTGACACTTGAAGCCTTTTGTTTACACTTTAGCATATTTATAATGGAAATCACAAACATCAAATAGATCATGCTGAAATTCTTCTACTATTAACCATGTCTCTAACATTGCACTTGCACAAAACATTGTATGTGTCTTATGTGACCTACCATAATTTCCTCAGTCCATTTATGAACACTATATGCATATATTTACCTTCTGTAAACACCTTCTTTTTTAAGTTAGGGTTAAATATTTAAAACCTGTTATTACTGATACTTTTTACCAGATTCTATGAGCAAATATCTTTTCAATATTTGATACGTATGTTCGTTTGGTAGGGGTGGGTTTTTTTCATAGCATTTACATGTATATATATTGTTGAAATATTTGAATTTTTGTTTTATACCGAGTTAAATCGATATCAAATTATTATTGTTGTTGTTGTTGTTGTTGTTATATCATTGTTATTAAATATATCAATCATTTCTGCAAAAAAATTAAAACAACTTATATTTAAACTTAATATTGATTCATATGTACCGTGCGTTTTTCAATTCATTTCGGGGTTCCTTTGCCAATTTGATCGTGATCGCGAAATGACCGCGAATATTAGTACATCGCGCAATTCTTGCGCCACAGTTTAATTCGATCAAGGGATAATTTAATTTCTTTGGTAAGCAAAAACAATTTTTTCACACGATACTGAAGGTTTTCATTAGGAAAAATTATTTTTATAAGTATTCCGTTTTAAATCGGAAAAATTGTTTGAACAAATATTTCCTTAAGTGTTATATCTCTCTACCCCTTCCACCCTTCCTATGGAACAGATACCATGGTTTCATCAATTTTCGTTGGGATCATTTCGTGGACAATAGCATTGCCTAAACAAATCAATAACAGATTTCTTAATTCAATGAACATTGAATTTCGTGGATCTGCTCATCAACGAAATCCTCCAAAATTGGTGCTCAACGAATATTGATGAAACCACAGTATCGCTTGATCTTTTAGAGTTAAAAGGTGGCATCGTCAATTGTTAAGGGATTCTCTTAATGATTATTTCTACTGATGGTAAGCAAGTGATGACCAATTCATCCATCGATCACGCCCTACTTGAGACATGCGTACATGTATTTATAGTCGGAAATAAAGTACAATAAATTACAAAAAGAGTCTGCATGTTACATTTAAATAGAAAACATCATGTCTGATGCTTCTAATAATGGTAAAAAAAATTTGTCTCCTGCATGTTTTCTTCAGAGGAAAAAATACTCTTCAAAACGTAGGTGTTTTAAGTACACTATATTTTACATTACCGGTATTAATTGAAGAAAAATATACAAAAGATCACAGTTATTCAGAGAATAAAAAAAATATATGTAACGAGTCTGAAAAACATCCCTTATTAAAGGATAAATAACACAAACCAAGTTATTTTTCTTCCAAATATTCAAATATTTTTCCCCTTAAGTTCTTTTCTTTCTTTAAAAAAAAAGTAGTTTCGTTATACTGATTAATGCTTAGCCAAGTAAAAAAGTGCAGAACTGCAATTTAGTCACTTATTTTTTGAAAAGTTTGTAAAATGTATCAAAGTTTTTGCTGCAAAGCTACTGTTGACATTTTCAAAAGTGTATTTTTACATTGTTCATAATAAATATTTCTCATTTATATTTCCATAAGTGGAAATTTTGGGGAAAATAGATCAGTCTAATTTTTCTATGTTGGAATGAAACATACGGAGATTACAATTATTATGCGATCTCAAAAGTACATAAGGCGTAGAGCAAATACGAACCCCTTAAACATCAGAGGTGGGATCATGTGCCATATAGAAGAGAGCATCCCCTGCCGACCGGTCATACCCGCTCTGTACATCTTGTCGTAATCGAGAAATAACGTGAAAATTCATCGACAATTCATTTAGTAAATATTGGCCTAACAATAAGTATGAAAAATCTAATTCAGTCAGCACTTGAAATTATTATAGATTTATTTGCTTATAAGAACATTGTATCGACCAAAGAACTTACGCAGATTTTCAATGAGACTGTAAATATTTTTGTTTCAGCAACTTGTTTGTCAATAAGTTAAATCGTTTGAGAAATCGTTCATACATAGTGTGTTCTCTTTCGTATCGAATCAGCTAAGAAATATAAACAGCATACGCAGTTATGCATATGAAAAATGTTTATTTCTGCTTAATTAAAGAATGTTGAAGATTGCAAGTGTAAAAATAATGTGGTATGTATCTATAACATTAACATTTTAAACAGCTTTCTAACACGTTGGTTAAAAAATGTCTGACTTTTGGCATCTATTAAAAAAGTGTTACCATCATAAATTCTATAATTATTTGGAAGTTTAAAAGTCATCATTTGATAAGTTCTATGGTCGATACAATGACCTTGTCGGCAAATACTATTTATCAATAAGTCAAATGCTTGCTGACTTTTTCCATACTGATTGCTATGCCATTATTTACATACTGAGTTGACAACGGATATTTCCGTTATTTTCCTATCATGACAAGGGGAATACGGCAGATGGGAGATAACTAACAGTATTCAAGCTCAAAGTCCACTGCAAAACATCAGAGGTGGGATCAGGTACCATTGAGGAGTAAGCATCCCCTGCCGACCGGTCACATCCGCAGTGTGCTCCTTGTCATGTTCGGAAGAAAACGGGAAAATTTGTTTTCAATTTAGTGTAAAATAAAGGACTAATAATTAGTATGAAAAACATCAGTCCGCATTTGACTCAATAATAAATTGTATTTGCTGAACTTACGTTATAATGACTTTAAATGAAACTGCTGATATTCTTGTTCCATCAACATTTAATTTATCTCATTTTAGAAACTGTACATATGTAAAGCATGCTCTTGCGTATCGAATCAACTGAGAGATATAAACTCTACATGCAGGTAATGAAGGTATATTGCTGCATAGGTAAGAGAAGTTGATGATTGAAAAGTTAAAGTCATCTCATTTGTTTTTAAGCTTGGTTGTTAAGTCACCATTAGCGTCTTTTCTCAAAATTAACGTGACAACGCATGCGGTGACCGGGACCTCGCTTTTTTTATCGCTAAAGTCTCATCTGAAAATTTGGCAACACTTACTCCCAACGTAAGTCTCGGGGTCGTGGCAAAATATATTTGAGAGGTAAAGAGAAAGAGAGTCCTCCTTAATTCGACTCGATTTAAGTAAAAGCAAAAAATAATTGATAATGATTTCGTAACAGCAATTTAAATTTAAATAATCATTAAGCTTCTGGGTTTTGTTCAGATGATATTTTTGTGTTATTGCTTTTAAGATGCGATCTCTATAAGATTGAAATGTTCAAGAATGGTATATAAAAGAAGAAATAATGAAACAAAGAGATTTTTAAGCATGTTGTAATTTCATTGCAAAGGACTTAAAAATAGTTTTTCTAGGAATGAATAAAAGGAACAAATAATATTAAATTTCCTCCGGTATCCTGCTTATGATTTTTTAAAAAATATTTTTTGAAAGAAAATATTCGACGCGCAGAATGGCAGGATCTTTTATGGATAACATAAATTTAATATGTTAATAAAAAGATAGTTATAATTTTAATTTAAAAAGGAAGTTTGCTAGACGTATCGATCATGGGGTAAGTGAAACTGAGTTCATACCAACCAAATGCAATATTTCAATGTTATCTTTCTGGACCAAAGAACTTTGCATAATTGATATAAGAATAAGTTTATCTAGAGACTGATTATATTCATCTTAAAGATTTTCTATTAAAAAAAATTCAAATACTTTATAAGGGTCTGCATCGGCTTTGTTATCAAAAATTTTCTGCTCTTGTCATGCAGAGTTCTTTCCAGTACTTCTTCATAAGACATTGAAAATTTAATGAAAAATCATAATAAATATTTGTTTCTTTGTGTGGGTGGTGGGTCTGAACTTATTTTTATCTGATATTTTACTTTCCTTTGGCATGTTAGAATATCAATTTAGAATGCTATTTATAATTTCAATCCTCAGTTCTTGAGAGAAAATTAATACTACCTCTAAATAGACTTTTAAATGGACAAAGGATCAAAATAGGCATACGGTTACAAAAAAAACTTCGGGTTGAAATTATAATGTAAAGGGTGACATTACTTTTTTAAAAAATCAGATATGTATGTAATGATTGACAAAGAATGTCGTCCAGAAAGTTATAAGCTGAGAATTTTGAGAAATGCTTAAGTTTTAAAAGCAACAGAAGCAATCGAAAAGGTCCCAAAACACAGCGTTAAGTGTTGTCATCCTTTTATTCCGTAGGAAAAGTTGCGTATAAAAGATGGGTACTTCAATATTATAGAACAAATGGCCGTTTTTTGCTCTAGGAATCCCAAAATATTTGCCCTAGGTAAGCCCTGTCACACCAAGCTGCGTTCACACGGAGTCATTACAGCGTTGTTAAACTTTTTAAATCGCCGTGGAATCGCAGGAAAATTGCACAAATTTCTGTAAAATTTTCATAGTGTGAAGACATTACGGCATCCCTACGAAGACGGACGCGATTCTACGGCGATCTCACGGCGTTCTATTGCGTTCCCACGGAGATCTCTCGGCGATTGACTGCGCTTTCGCGGAGTTTTCACCTCGTGTTCACGGCGTTCTCACTGCGCTTGCTGCGTTCACAATGCGTTCTGTACCCATTGATATATATTCAGAAGGAATGTAAAACATTTTTGTTTAAAGATTCAAGTTACACGATGAAAAGACTCCTAATCATGCCAAGAAATATTCTCAATTATAACTAAAAATGTTCTCTTTGAATAATTTAGTACTAAATTATTAATAGTGTCGTTTACTGATTTTTATTTGTGTACTTATTTCAATTTTCAAATAAAAAAAATCAATAAACGACAATAGTTTTTTGATAGGACTCTTTTTTTTAATTCTATCGGTTCAGGTGTATTGTTAAATTTTCTTTAATTTTATTATGAATGTAAAAAAATATACATACCGAAAAGTTGCTACAAAATTTAAGTGAAACAACAGAACAAGTTCTGGTGTAACTTTCTGTCATAAGTTTTTTCTTAAATGCTCCTAGTGCAATTATTGCTGATCAAATATGATGCCATTGCTTTTGTTTTGTGAGCTGGCTAAAGCCTAGGTCACACTGTCACGGTTATAGGCATGGATTGCAAAGGTTCATCCCGATATTATAAACCGTATGATACGATGTTTTGGCGCAAAAAAGAGACGAAACGGTTGTTTCAAGATTATTTGATGGTCCATCAAGGTTTGAAGACGGTTCCAATAAAAACCATGCTTTTAACACCACGGTCACTGTAACGGACAAGCACGGTATCCCGTAGTGATACCTTACAATGCGACGGTCTCGCTAGTGAATGCTAAGCTATGGTTACGACCAATTAAGATAATGCTACAACGCTGCACGGCTCTTGTACGAGAATGCCACGAATTACGAAAAATTTTTAAGACGTGCTACGCCTAAGCAAGTAAAAGACATTAGGAAAAAATGTGAAGTAATTAAGGTTCTCTGAATATGTTCGCCAGCAATTACATTTATCGAAAACACCGATATGAAGGGGATTCATTGAGAAATCAGATGTTATTATTTCATTTCTTATTCAAAATTAGCTGTTTTTTATTAATCCTTATAAATTTGAATATTTTCAGATAACTATTATATCTGGGAAATACATGATAGTAGATATGTTAAAAAGTAATTGAAATTTCTTAAATATTTCTAGATATATTCGCATATATATGTTATTGTTTTAATATTTTCTCTTATTCAAAGAAATAATCAAAGAAAGAATAAAAGGGGTGACCACTTCTAAATACATATGTATCATTAGCCTCTACGAAAATATGGTTTACTCTCAAGTGTCCAGAAACGATGATATGGATTTGATCTTCGATCAAGGACGAAGACTGTACTTTCGGATACCAAAGGCTCCTTTGTATATCATTGCAGATACAGGCCAGCAAAACAGAAGTGTTACCAGTTGCATTAGTCAGGGAGCACTGTAACCCGTTAACCAGATTTCCATACATGACTCCTAAACAGATGGTAGTTGTAAATTGCTATTTATATGTCATTTGAGCTTGCAAAAAAAAGATTCATAGGTCAGATCTTTAAAAAATAGGGTCATCTGCAGTACAAAGTAGGGCTTTTTATCAGCTGGTATTGGATTCGTTGATGAGAATTCTTCTGAATACTTTTTATAGTAAGTAATTTATGTTAGTCATATAGTGGTGTAACGGCCATCACAACCAAAGTTTCATCGCCAGTAGTTTTGCATTTGTTTATTTTTAAATGATGACCTTATAAATCTAATAAATATCAGAGAGATTGTGTCATGGGAAACTCTGAAATTTTGCAAAAATGAGTTCTAGTTGTCTCCTAGTTGTTGCAAGTTACAGTAAGGTTATATCAGTTTTAACTCTTCATACCCAAACTGTTTTCTTTTTTTTTTCTTCCATTTTCCCTGGTAAAAATAAGTATGTACAACAACAATAGTGTTCTTTGCTTGCTGTTTGATGAACTACATGTTCAGATTAAGAAGCCTAATCCTGTGCTCATGATCAAGGATACGAGCAATGAACAACTGATAACAATTGCAAGTAAAAAATGTGAAAAAATGCGTGATAAATAACTAAAATATCGAAAACTATCTTATTCCACCCGTATTGTTACTGTTAAAAAAGTGGTTAGCCGTCAAAACCCTCACTGAAACCGTAATTACAACGTAAGAAAAAAAGGTTCGCCGCCATTATACGCGAGTCTCTGTACTGATTCCTTTTCCTTATCCTACTACAACCGAGACAAAACGTGCTGGACTTACGATTAGTTACGGATTGTCTTTTATTACCCGTACATTTTCCCTATTGTAGCCGTCGAATGCCTTCAGTAGTCGTAGATCTACGTGTCACGGATGAACCCGAAACATCACAAAAGTCATTACGTTGGTTACACGATGATGGTAGGCTTACAGTACGAGGTAACTACGATATACCAGAAACAGAGTAGCATCGCGGTTTTTCACGACTTTTTTGAACAATTCAAAACAGTCGTAGTGATTTACGGATCATTCAGGAGTAATCCGAGTTATCAGGGCTCACCACAGTAAAAAAAAAAAACCAGACTGACTGTGGACGTTAAAGAATATTCACGGATCCCTAAATCGTACCTCACCGTGATCTAAAATCGTGACAGTGTGACCGGGGCTTAACAGCGCTCTAACAACGCCGTGGAAGCGCATTGTCATCGCCAACGGATGCTGTAGAAACGCCATGGGAGCGCAACGATCGCAGTGACAACTCCGTGTTATCGTTGGGTTATCGCAGTCAGAAAGATAACAAGACGATTAATCTCATTACAAGCTCCGTAAAAGCGCGATAGAAACGCACTGACATCTCCAAGGACTCCGCGACATGCATCTCCGTGAGGTCTCCGTGGAAGCGCAGTCTACTATCACTGCGTTCATATGCGTCTTCACGGCGTTCGTGCGGCGCTCCCACTGCGTTATCGGAGATCTCACCGCGCTGTTACGGCGTTCATACTACGTTTCTACTGCCATCTTATCAGACAGCGATCACACGCTGCGTACTTAGTGCATGTCCAAAGTGATCGCCGTCCCCTGGCGTTCTAGGAGTCCCTACACGACCCTACCGCGTTCAGTGGAGATTTCGCCGCGTTGTCATGGCGCTGTAGGAGACTCTACTGCAATCACTTCGGTGTTTTGCATTTTTTATGAATGCCGTGCTATCGCCGTGAGGACGCAGCCACGTTGTGACAGGGGTTTAATACAGGAGTTGGGGATGAGTTATAGGTATCCCAATCACTTTTCAAGCGAAGAATATATAATGAAGGAAAAGTACATCCTATGTTACATTTACCTCATCTGTGGTTTTCTTCCAAAAAGAAATTCTTTTTTATTTGCTCGACTTCATTGTATTGTTATTAAACTTAATCTTTCTTATATACTCTGCTACATGTAATACCGATAGTTTACAACATTCATAAGCATAAAGTTTGATCAACGTTGTAAATGAGAGCATTTTTATGGTTCACATGAACACGGCGATGTTATATGGATAGATTGTTTACTATTTCGTGACATCTGATTCCACTTCTGAGATTTGTTAAGCCCCCCATTTTGTTACATTGTCCCTATGGCCCTCTACCTTGATTGTTTGTTCTTATCCTAGTATTTCACTAGGATGCATTTTTTAAATCAGCAAAATATGAAGTATAAAATACTGTATACAGGGTTATTTTCGCCCCGTCTTATTTTCGCCCTTTCACACTTGCAAACAATTTTGCCCCTTTTTGAATTCGCCCAATCATAGTTTTGTTTAAGAAATAATACTGAATTCTTTGAATTCGCCCCGTTTTAAATTCGCCCAAATGAGAGTAGGGCGAAAGGGGCGAAAATAAAACGGGGGCGAAAATTTCCCCGTAAACAGTATTTTTTTTTAAAAATTATCGCTTATCTAATTGATAAATGTGGGGGTTGTTTTATTAAAAAACAATCGAATATTCAATTGAAAATGTTGTGGTCTTTAAATTGTACTTTGTGTTTTAACTCTTTTTGTATTAAAAAAAAACGATTAAAGTTTTCCATCGTCACATGATTAAAAATATCCAGATCAATTTTTGGTTTTTACAATGCGTGCAACTTTCTTTCAATTACTCTATTCTTTCTCTCATTTCCTTCAATTTTTGATTAAGAATAGTGAATTTTTATTTGTAAAAGTTTGTTTCAAAGAAATATTATTCAATAGTTTTCGAGGCAGTAATGTTTTGCGACCGTGCAGATTTCTTTTTATTATACAATTATAGCCTTTTGATGAGGTCAGTCCCTCGATATATAGACCTTAGAGAAAGCATATCGACTGAGCACGAAGTGCAAGGTCGATATGCTTTCTCCAAGGTCTATATATCGAGGGATTGTACCGAATCAAAAGGCTACAATTGTTTTATTATTTTTCTTATCAGTTAATAAGAAATGTCTTAAAATCCTTCTTTCTCATACTCAGTACCTTCTCATACAAGGCATTGTTATGTCATTTGCATTATGACGTCACAGTAATGAAAACCAATTGCAGTATCTGTTTTTAGAAACATCCAGTCTATAAAGACTATTGTGACGTCAGCACTATTGTTGCATCACACGTACAGAATAAAGTTTACAATTTTAGAAACAGCAGGTTTTTAAATTTTTTAAAATAGAAACATCCAGTCTGTAACACTTTTTATACTTGTAATTTTATACTTATTACACTGACACTATATGAATTAACGAAAATATAGCCAATGACGATAAAATATCTTTTATGATTTTATTAATTATGAGAGCGTTTGCATTTCTTTTTTTAAAATACTACATGATTCTCAATACAAGATAAATTAATTCAAATTTCTAGCAGAGATAGGTTAGCTTATATCAATCATGGCCATCGTTCTTCCGAACAAAAAATCAGCATTAATACTGTACGTTGTTTTAATTCCACGGTGGTAAAATTTCACGATTTCTTAAAAATTACCAATCGCGATGGTTTTAACTTCACGCTGCAAGAAATTCATTTGAATTTCGTATACGCATTTAACTATTTTTAAAACCATTGACAGCATTCACGATGGGTTTTAATTTCGCGGGAAAATGACGAATCGCAAA
>NW_026929042.1:0-35976 GCF_032062105.1 Saccostrea cuccullata | reverse complement strand
ATTCAAAGCGAAGTACCGTGCATGGTAGGCGTTGGTTTGAAAAAATACTCTCACCGTTCAATGGTATTTATTCCATAGAAAAGGAAAAAATTAAATCAAGCCCTTCTAGAGTATACGGTGATGTTTCTATATGAGTTAAGAAATCTTGAATAAGAGTTTAGGCGACATACAATTCATCAATCAATCAATCAATCCAAAGGAAATATTGTGCTTTCATTAACTACTTGAGATTTTTATCAAATTTTAATTATATAATGCTCATTCACTTGTAACGTGCCAAAATTATTTGAGTACCTTGAGTTACATGTAACTGTAGTTTTTATTCCTTTTTTCCAATCATTCAATATAACCTTTATTTTCATTGAACATTTTTTTGCTTAAAGAGTTTCAAGTTACCAAAAAAAAAAAAAAAAATGAAAAAATGTAAAATGGACACGATTTCAATATTTTCAAAGAAAAGGACTTGCATACTGTCAATCAGATGATTGCAGGGGCTTATGTTATATTTTTTAAAAAAAATATTTAACCAATCTGTCTGTAAAGTTCATAAATTATCTTAAATACATATGATCACTGTGTGGCTTTATAAAATAGGACATTGTATTTTTTATATTAAAATATAGAAATGACTCAAAAAAGAGGGGGATTTAATCGTAAAGTTTAATTTTTTCTCGAAAATTTGCTGGTATGTAGTTATTTTATATGATCGAAGTAATAGTAGGGTATACGAAAAAGTAGATCAGCAAAATCGAGTACCTCCTTCAAATTTATAATAAAGGAAAGAAAAAATCTCAATGATAAAAAAGAAAAAGTTAATGTTTTTTTGTTGCGTAAAATGAATACGTTTAAAGAAATAGTCCATAAGAAGTGTTTTCCCTTAAATGGTTGACAGTGTCATAACCAAGGTCGACAGGTCAGCAGTTGTTACGTGCATCTATTTTAAAAAGAAAAAAAACTTTTCGCTCAAAATAAATTTCCAGATCTTAAATGTCGTCAGTTGACACCCAATCGGGATACTATATTCCTTTAATACGAAGGTCAACTGTCAACTTGTCTACCTGTCAACTCGCCTACTGTAGATGTCGACCTGTCAACCTATCAACCCATCGACCCGTTCTCCTAAATACATGTTGACTTTCAGGCAAACATATGTCAACCTGTCGACCTATGGACCAGTTATTCTTTAAACTTGCAACCTGTCTCCCTGTCAACCCGTCAACCCGTCGACCTGTTTTTCCTGAATACGTCTTGATATTTAAAGCATAATGAGAACTATCTGTCGACCTGTGAACCAAAACTCGTCATTTTGTCAACTTGTCGACCTGTTAACCTGTCTAACTATCCAAAAAAAATTAAAATTGTTAAAATGGCAAAGCCGAGGTCAATGTGGATATTTTTCTGGTGAATAACAAAACATATTCAACATCAAGAGAGTCCATAATTGTATAATATATCCTAATTGAGCCAGTCCTATTACCTCCTCAGACCGGAGATGCATGTTATGAGACACTTGTTGTAATTCAACGACTACTTATTTTCAACGAAGCAATGGTGTTTGAAATTCTTGTGGTAATTGAAATTTACGAAACATGCAGGTAACAGTTTATAGCTTAATATCTATGCTTTGTTTTCATCCAAACATTTTAATTCGCATTTCCTTGAGAGAAGAAACACAGGATATTGTTACAAGAGGAAGTAATAAGTAAATTGTTTATATCTTGCAAGTAATGGAAAAATTAAATATGCAAAATTTAATAATGTTCTCTATTGATTTATCATTGCATAAAAAGGTCAGTTAAACATGACAAAGCGATCAGCTGCTTATAATGGCTTTCAGTCATCTGTGAAAGTTAATTTTTCTCTAGTAGAATGTTCATTTGCTTTTACATGCATTCAGCGACATTCGACCCTCTTATCCCGTTCTATTGCAGTTTTTTTTTTCTCTTCTTTTATTACATACCAAGATTTGATAAATTATAAATACTTCTAGCAATAAATTTCTAAAAAGTCATTTGTATAAAGGTTTTAATTAATCGAAATTTGAAATTTGTTTAATAAGCATTAAAAAAAACTATGAATGAAATATGTGTGTTTCTGAAAAAAATAAATTAAACAATTCTTTCCTTTTTTTTCTTTTTTGTAATATTTTGTTTTTCTTTCATAAACAGGCCTGGGGTTTTAAAACTTAGACGAGCTCACTTTTAATCTCAGTCTCACTTTTCTACTATTACGTCTTTAGAAAAAGTGAGACAGAGATCAAAAGTGAGCTCGTCAAAGTTTTATGGCCCCCAGGCCAGGTCTTGAGTAGTTTTAACCTTTATAAAATCCAAAAGTTCAAATCATGATAAAAATATCCTGCTTTGAATTATTCTACATTTACGAAAGCCTACAAGAATCAAATTAGAAAATGAAGAAAAAAATAAGTTGTAATAACGACTTTTTATCTCGTTATTACGACTTTTTTTTATCTCGTTATAACGACTTTCCTAAGTCGTAATAACGACATTTTATCTCGCTATTACGACTTTTAATCTCATTATTACGACTTTCTTAAGTCGTAATAACGACTTTTTATCTAGTTATTACGACTTTCTTAAGTTGTAATAACGACTTTTTATCTCGTTATTTTGACTTTTTATCTCGTTATTTTGACTTTTTATCTCGTTATTACGACTTTCTTAAGTCATAATAACGATTTTGTATCTCATTATTACGACTTTTTTTATCTCGTTATAACGACTTTCCTAAGTCGTAATAACGACTTTTTATCTCGCTATTACGACTTTTAATCTCATTATTACGACTTTCTTCAGTCGTAATAACGACTTTTTATCTCATTATTACGACTTTCTTAAGTCGTAATAACGATTTTGTATCTCGTTATTACGACTTTTTATCTCGTTATCACGACTTTCTGAAGCCGTAATAACGTTTTTTTTTTATCTCGTTATTACGACTTTTTATCTCGTTATTACGACTTACCTAAGTCGTAATAATGACTTTTTATCTCGTTATCGACTTTCTTAAGTAAGATTTTTTTAATGGTTTGCTATTTTTTACCTTTTCGTATTACGGAAACACATACTGAAAGGAAAAAAGAAACGCAGGGTAAACTTTTGAGGTGAACTAAATTTATTTGTCTTTTAACTTTTTTTTCAGGATTTCTATATAACTTTTAAAATCATCTTTCAAATAGATATAACCAAAATCCATTTGATTTTGTCTAATAATTCATGAGTTATTGAAGCTCGTATGACGTTACCCCCCAAAAGCGAAAATCGAAAACTTCAATGTATCTCCCGAGCTTCTGTCAGATTCTTTTTTCTCCTTTGCATGGAATCCATCAGTGTTTATCTTTCTAACCCTGGCTATATTGGGCATCGGTAACCACACCAAAAAATTATTCAAACGATGCGCGCATTCGCCAGTGAGAGGAACACAACAGTATGTTGACCGCCTCAAAAAAAAAAAGAAAACAAATTTCGGAATTATTTTCTTTCATTTTTCATGTGAACGTAATGATTGTCATAGTCTACTGTATAAATGGCGGTTTTTGTGGTAGTAAGGTGGCGATTTAAGAAATGGCAGGACGAATAAATCGTCCGTAACATGACTCGGTTTTGCGTTAACGTCATCGTCACGGTTAATTGAAAACCATTCCAGGCCTTCTCTGACAACGAGTAACAAGTTTTATGGGGGAAAATTTACAGGAAACTGCTTAGTTACCCGTTATTGTCATTTTCATGAAATAAGCATTTCGAAAACCAGACCCCACGGAACTTCCATAAACAGTACCAAGATTGCCAGAAATCCATATCCTCTCAAAATATTGAAAAACGATGTGTTTACCCCAGGTGCATCAAATGATGCGACAAGATTTGTTGACAAACTCGCCATCATCAAATTTCACGTGTTTTGGACTTTTTAGCGTTTTACCTACGTGACGTCATATAGTTCACGGTTGAGTAGTTCTGAACACTGATTTAGGTGCATAGTAACTAAATTTCTCATCTGACCAATTTTTGTAATTTTCGGTCATGCTGTCAAAAAGATTTCGAAAATTATGCTACCCTGCGTTGTCATGATCAGGAAACAACGGGAAAAATTCGTCGTCAACCCAGTGTACAAATAATGGACTAACAA
This sequence comes from Saccostrea cuccullata, assembly GCF_032062105.1. Lineage (NCBI taxonomy): Eukaryota > Metazoa > Mollusca > Bivalvia > Ostreida > Ostreidae > Saccostrea > Saccostrea cuccullata. The sequence goes on along the minus strand of NW_026929042.1, from coordinate 31,833 downwards.
TTGGTATGAAAAACGTCAGTCAGCATTTGACTTGAAGAAAAATTGTATTTGCTGACAAGGTCATTGTATCGACCATAGAACTTACGAAATGTTGACTTTAAACGAGACTGCTGATATTCTTGTTTCATCAAATCGCCCGTCAATAATTTACCTCGTTTTAGAAATTGTTCATACGTAGAGCATGCTCTTGCGTATCTTACAAAGTAAGGGTGAAGTTTTCTTGGTTCAATGCCATGTCTAAATGACCTGTATTTATCTCTTCTGTGCTAATGAGTTCTAAAAATAATCAATTATTCATTATAGTCTAAAACAATAGGTGATTTCATTCTATATCCCGACATACAGTACAGTATTTGACATATGATACAAGTGAAATATGAAAACTACACTGCACACGCTTGCTTTACCCACCTGTAGTTATTTGTTTGTGTCTAGTAATGCATCCACAGAGTGATTTACAATATTTCTTTGTAAAATTGCATGTTTCTTTACATATTCTTCCGAACATTGGACAAACACATGCTAAACAAGACGTAAAAGATAAATTTTAAAAAACTCTGCAAAACATCATACGTATAATTTAACTTTTAAGATTTTACCTTCAAAATAAATCTTTAAACAAAAATAAATATTATTATCCTTCCAAATTATACAGTCTAATTTTATGCAGAGCATGTCACGTGAGGAATGACAATTCGAGATGTCTCCCTCCCTCGTAAGGTGACAACTGTTGTCACTCTTCAAATGATAATGAAATAGCTTAAGCAAGCAATTGTGTTGTCGTCCTTTGAATGAAATTACAGTGGTTTAAGCGAGATAAGTCTTATTCATAATAATAAATGTACAATTGCTAAATATGAGGGATCAGTAAGCAATAAATTCTTACGATGATGTCAAAGTTATCTGTTGACATATTTTGAACGTATGGAATCAGAGCAAAGTATTGGATCACAAAAGGTTTAATAACTATTTTCTGTTCCATTTATTTGATAATTTAGATTCTTCAGGATATAAAATATATTATAGACTGCTCAGACGGGAGACATCACCAATTATCAAATCTGCGTAGGGTTGTCACCTTCGGGCACAAGGACTATAGGGTGACAACCCTACTCTGACCTGATGATTGGTGATATTTCCCTTCTAATCAGTCAATAATTGTATATTGTAGCATGTATTATGCTTTCTTTCTTTATCTTTGTTAATAAGAAAACAAAAAAGACATAAGTTAGTCGTAAAAAAAAATGAACCTCTATATAAAACAAATCTCATATTTTATTTTCATATTTATTGTTGCAGTATCGAAAATGCATACCGTACACATTTATGTATCTGTTGAAGATAGTAAGCCTAGATTGAAAAAAAGTTTACTAATTGATTAGCGAAGGTAATCTCACACGTTTAATCTATTTTTCTTGCATTTAGGGAATGTCTTATCATATCTTTATATGCACAAAAAAGCACCACTGAAAGGTCAATAAAATGAAAAAAAAAGTCCTGTGATCACTTAAATGTCATATTTTTTTTCTTCGGGTCAGATTTTCATGTTTATAAGAATAAAAATATTCGTAGGATTTCGTGGTTTTAATTCCATGAGACTATTTAATAGATTTAAATTTCAGTTCTAGGCAGTTGACTTAGCCGAATATAAAGAGATATGTACAATACTCATTAAAACACTTTTGGTCTTTGTCAATGTCTATTTCTTATTCTCATTATTAGACTGGTACATGTCAAGTCCATTCCAGTCTACCATCACATACTTGGTTTATTCTAATATTTCAATTCAATATATTTGATTTTAATCCCATTTTTCATGAATATCTTGGAAAAATTATATACTTTTTTAAAACCTTTACTTACAGAACGTGATGGATCCATCAAACAAGGCTATTTACACGAGTCTAGTTCAACCTTGGTCATAAAACATTTGTAAAATGTAGGACACAATCTTTCGATTTCATTAATTCTTGTAAAGGCATGCAAATTCTTGAAAGATGTTTTTAGGTTTCTCAGTAAGAATTTCTAATTTGTAACTAGAATCCTCAAGAAAACATTTTTAATTTCTGCATCGTAGTATCCTGCCCCCCCCCCCCCCCCCCCAAAAAAGAAATCTTATTGAATACATTTAAAGACTCCGTTCAATTTAACGGATTTCAACCGTTAAATCTTTAAGTGTATTTTTATCTAACATCAGTTAAACACCAGAGCTAGGAGATTTCTTTTATCAGTTTTTTTTTTATCCAGGTTTTTAATAAATTACGTAGAGACTGCAAGCCAAACCAATAATAACATATAAAGCGGAATACTAAATAATCGGTAATATACATGTACAATAGTTGATAAGATGAGTTCTCAGATTCTTGAAAACAACGCAGTACAGTTAAGGCAACATTTTCTGTAAAAAGTCACCAAAAATGATACACTTAATGTTTAATTGTTTAATTTTTCGGCAAGACATTCTAATTAAAATAGCTTTATGTTATCTTGAAGAGTATATCCATCGCTATTCACATCGGTATTTTTTGTCTTCATGTGACCCTCTTAAGTCACGTGGGCTCCGATTTTAGGTCAACAAATGAATTGTCAAATTTAACCAAAAAGTTCAAGGGCAAGGCAAACAAAAAAATAACTGCACAGTGTTTTAAATTGTCCCTATGTATCTATACTTTTGCAAAAACAATGCTCATTCAGTTAGTTTTCCGATATATTTAAGTTACAGACAGTAGCATATGAAAAATAGGGTATTTTCCTAATTTCATAGATAATTATAAATTACCTAAAGTATTACAAAGAAATGAGCATCACTTTTTGAAAACTATACAGTAAAACGAATAATTTAAAATATAAACCTACTTTTTAGATTGTCGCCTTGCCCTTGAACTTTTTGATTAAAAATTGACATCTTGGTACAGTCAATCTAAATAAAGATTTCAAACGCATCGCCGACCCAGCATGGGAGATAACTCTTTAGTACTTGATATAGTTTGTTTACCTCGTAGATTTTAAATAAATATACTACTAGACTGCCCTGGGATTTTTTACTAAATCAAACGGTATGCATAAAACATCCTGAACATTTGTTCCTTCTATTTTGTGACTTCGTTCTCTATACAATATATGAATGATGTATGCTAAAAGACGTCTTTCAGACCTTCCGCATTTCCTCAAATATGTGTCAACACACAATATCATGCAGCTACACGTAGTGTAAATTTTGCTGCAGCATGTAATCCAAAACGCCGATTGTTAATAAAAATGGAATTATTCAATTATAATTTCAAATAGTCAATTGATAGGCTCCATCAATGCAACATTTAATTCGATAACTATACAACTCTGTCACTACTGTACATACACTTGTGTGCACATAAGAAAATGTTTTGGTTTGTTTCATTTTATTTTCGCATACGAGATTCTATCATGATGGCTTTCATTTAAACCTTCAACTCCTAAGGAATTTAAGTTGTACGTTTTAAGAACTAAGTGGATAGCATTAATATTCCTGTATTTGGTAAGAAGACTACCATTTCATTCCGAAAGAGGAGGGGGGGGGGGGGCAATTCTCGAAAATGTTGAAAATACATATGTCCCGGACTGGATAAGAAATAAATAATTTGCCCCAGACCAGCGCTCACATTTTTTCAGTGAAGAGGAAAATAAATAATCTGTCCTTCATCTTATTGGAAATAAATATTATTTTTTAAAAAATGACTTGGGAAAACATGCCAACCACCCCTCTCCTTCAGAATAAAATGGTGGTCCCCTTACATGTACCTGTTTTGAATCAATAATCTCCTTTTTAGTTCCTTTTATAGAAAAACAAATTAACACTATGTACATGCTGGAAATAATATCTTGATGGAAATTGACACCCACCACACAAAACATATGCAAGTTGAGATTTCCAAATCTTAGAATAGCCTTTTCAATAATTATACAGTATAAGTAAATGTATATGAAAAAGTCAAAGCATAATTTATTGATCAAGAAAATTTATTTCATAAACAGCTTTTCAAATTCATAGGTAGACTTTAATAAGGAATACTGAGCAGGTGCAAATTATTTCCATCACTTCATGTTCTTGTGGATGAAGTCAATTCTGAAAATACAAGTATGAGAAAGTCAGAATATACATGTATACATACCATTATTGAGAGTAAATTGGTGTTTAAAATTAAATTAAATTCAAAACAATGTATTAAAACATGGAGCATTGAATGCATGATTAATTGAAAAATAAATTAAATGCAATTCTACTGTTATATTTTATGATTTCGCCAGGAATATTGCTTGGTTTATAATAGCTAATATCATGGAGCATACCATTTTCCTTAAATGATGGATTAACTTGCTGCCTGAATGAATTCATAGATCCAATTCTTTGGGAATAGCTGCAACACATTATAATGCTATGAGATTACTAAATGAAATACATTGTAGAATAAAATGATATTACACACACAAAACAAATCATGATATACAAGATATTAAATAGAAACACAGTTGTGTTACAAAAATTTTCTGGGAAATTTAAACCTCTGACATTTACTAGACAAAGTAATTAGTATCTGAAAAAAAAAACCCATTCTTTCATCTTTACCAAAATGAAAAATAAATATAATCACACCTGCATGCTTAAAAAAATGAGAAATGCTTTAGAAGTATACATACCCTGTGGAGAAATGGAAGGGATTTTTATTTATTCATCCTCAAGCCTGGAACTCTCGACAGCTAGCTACAATAGTAGAAGTTTTATATATCATATAATTAAAACAAAAATAATGTATAAATTACAGAATTTCATTGACTTGACATGAAATCAAACTAAAAAAATATTTTATTTCCCCCATTAATTTAGAAATTCTATAAATTTACAAACATAGATTTAAACTGTAGGTTTTGTTTTCAACATAATGATACAGAAAATATTTTATAAATTATATATTATGAAGCATGTTTGTATACTGTCAGAAAGAAAACAACCTAACATGTTCAGTAAATCATTGTCAACTCATTTACTGAAACAATGAAATTTCAAATTTAATTTAGTGTAAATCTGTATTACTGTTGTCTCAGTTGATCCCCATTACTACACATAATGTCTCAAAGAATATAAGCGAATTGACAAGAACTCTGTACCATATATTTATGGTACAATTACATAAAAAATTCTAATATAAAAAGTGTGCAACTTTGTATGTGTATGTTAACGTTAACGTTACACACAATCGCAATACACTGCATTAGGTTTTCACTGACTGTGATACATGTAATACATGTAAATGATCATGTACACACTCGCTATCGGTCTTTTCTATAAAATATCTAGATATTGCACATACATGCGCATACATACCTGGGATAAATGTACTGCAGAGATGGATCTAGGGAGCTGGATGATGATCGTCTCAGTCTTCCATTATCTTCCGAAATAACGTTCTCATATTCTCGTAATAGGGTTTAACAATGCCTTGTCTCTTATCTTATCCCTATTTTCTCTTAAGATTCCCGGTTATTGCATTAAAATCCACTGCATATCTCAGCTGATGTCGCCACGTTTGTAGATGTAAACAACACTCCGTGTCATCGAGTGCAAGCGTTTTGCTGAAGCCGAATGCAGCCAAGAGGCACATAAAAAGTGAATTATTTTATAGAAATGCTATTCTATGTAAGAGAAAATCACTAATAAGTATTTATTTGAATATGAAAATATTGACGTTTGCTACAAATTCTTGCAAATATCGGTAAATAGTTATTTTGAGCTCTATTTCCTTATAAGGATTAATCAGGGCGGAGCAACTGTCATGACGTCAGACCTCATTATGACCTCATTACCATATATTTTTCATGTGTTGCCTTAAAGACGTACAACACACTGGGGGAGATAACTCTTGCGATTTCAATTGAACGTTTGGCGTGACGTCAAATTTAACGTCAAAAATAAAGCGTCAAAACGACGAGTAAAACGATCCCGATGTATATCAATCATGAAAGAAAATTCTGATATGTGGTTTGGCCGTGATTTTGCGTACCATACTCAATCAATAAGTTTTTTTTTTAATTAACCCGATTAAACTCCGTAAAAAGCAAGACATAAAATACAATCCCTTAATGTTTATCATATACAATAAACAATTATTGTATTTTTTATCAAAGCGCAGAATTTTCTTTTATTCTGAAAATTTTATTTTACATTGCCGAAATTCTCATTATGTACAATTGGCTATATAACATTCCGATCAATGATCTTCATTACAATTTGTGCATACACGATATAAATACATGTATTGTTTTTCTTAAAACAACAATAAATAAACAAAAAAATTTTTACAATGTAAAATCGATGTTGTTCTCAGACCCTTACTGATCAAAGAGGAACAACTCTGAAAATGTAGGAGATGTTTATTTTCCTCCCTTTATTTACGGTTTTCCACAGAATCAGATACATTTACAGCAAGACCTGATAAATCCGAGAATTGAATACTATAGACCTCATATACACAATGTAAGTATAGAATTAAAAAAGAATTGTTCACTTGTACTGAAATTATGCATAAATTTATGAATATCCTATTGCAGCAAATCGTAACTTTGACTTTCTGTCAACAATGTCGGTTCGCATTTCCTCGAATCAAAACAAAACGTAGCCTATAAGATTTTAAAAAATATTAATGTGCGATTTAATATAAATTGAAATAGATGAAGAGTTTAATGTTTGATATTTTGAAGTTAATGTGGACGAATACGGAATTCTCATTTTAACTTTAGAAGCGACGACATTGAAAGAAATGCGTACAATATCATGAGGGGTGTATGACTGTATGTACATCTAATGCAATGCAAATGTCGATGTATCCCCACGGCCACATACTGTCTCGTTTGAAATAATGACATGAAAGAAACTACAATTATTCCATTTATATCACAGGAGAGTTGAACAAACACAATTTTTTAATGAATAAAATTAAAGAAATAAAATTAAAAATCAACATATTCAATTTCAACAAAACTTGAATTCGTATCCAGGTTTCATGTGATTTGGAATGCATAACGCATACATATATGGACTAAACACCAAAATCTTTCAGTAATTTTTTCCTGACACATATAAAAAGAGTAGTCAATATTTATTCTGCATTCATGAATTTCAAAACTAATGCATACCTCCGGGATTCTTGACGAAATACCAGTTTATTTGCACTGTAAACGACGTTTCGTCAAACGCTAATGGTCTGCGACGCAAAATTGGAAGGGTTGGGGGTGATAGGCGTATTCAAAAATTGCCTAAAAATCTACATTTAAACACGCTTTACATATGAGAACTTTTAAATTTGTAAGTTGATATATTTTTCAAGCAAAAGCAATATTCCAATTTAATTTTTTTTAATGTGTATTTATAGATTCATATAACAAAGTGATCGACCCCCGTCTGAAAGACTCGCGGGAACGTGATTTATTGAGAAAGGGGGAGGGGGTAATTTTCCGCTATTAAATCAAAACTGGTCGTACAAAAATTATACAAAAAATTATGAAGATTATTTTTACTACCAGCTACCTAAAGAAAGTTTTTTACCAAAATTAAACGACAGGTTTTTTCACAAAAAAATTTTGAATTTGAAAAATACGCATTTTTCAAGGCTTAGTAAATTCATAGTTTTTCAGTTTAAGGTCTTTAAAAATTGTTTTGATGATATATATATCAAAAAAATGACTATATTTTTGTGTTAAATGGTTAAAGGAATAAGCAAATGAAATTTGACATTTATATCAACCCTGGTTTTTTTGAAAATTAAGGTTTAAGAAGTTCATTGATTAAAAAATTTCTCTCCTTGTAAACAACTAAAGGGGGGTAACTTTCGGAAGTTCCTGTCCAAAAACCACTCGAACGATTTTGTCCAAAATATGTATACATGCAGTAGATGGTCATGTACTAAATATACAAAAATAACGAAAATTAAACGACAGGAATTTTTTTGGGTAGGTGTGTTGTACATCCTTAACTGTACTGCGAATTCCCAATTCTATTTTGCTTTGGGCATGAACCCATCGATATACACATATGCATACACACATCAGGAATAATAAAAAAAAATAATACACTCCAAAATAAGAAAAAACATTGCCCTTTTAATACTTGTGATTTAACATTTTGTTAATACGTATTTAGAGTTTAGATATTTACTACAAATTTAGTGTTTTCATCCGCTTCTAGCAATGCTTGAGTGTGTACTATAGAATCGTCCTTACGTCGGGGTTTTGAATCCCGTTGTGGAACTTGGAGACCGTACTTCTCTTATGATGAGACCGTATATTCGGAGGCCCCGTCTCGTAGTGAAACAAAAAAGATCCCTCCCTGCTCAATGGCCCTAAGTGCCAAGTATGGGACAAAATTTGCAGTTCTCCACCTGCAAGTGACGGCGTCTTCACATCTAGAGGATCATCAAACACAAAGAAACAAGCAAAGGCATTCAGTGTGTATGTAACGTCAGACGTCGGAGTGGGGGGCATGATTTCCTACCGTCTTAAGGCCTACACGTGTGTTATTAAGTGTAAGACATTATCATCTGCACATATCTGTACTTATGTTTTATTTTTACGAAACTGAACAAGATAAATAAAAATATTGTCAATTACATTTCATATAAACGACATTGATTTAAAATTAATATAATAAACTTACTCAAACAGTTCATTTTTCCTCGTTGTATTAAAATCCTCTCCAGCAGATCGAAGGTCTGTTGAAAGTAATTATTACATTTAATTTAATTAAATTGTTTATACATTAATGGGCATGTCGTCGGTAAACAAACTTATCTGAAAGAGAAGTTTCCAAGTTTTCATAAAGCTTCCTTCAAAAATTATGGTATCTTTAAGTTTGAGAAATTTGTCCTCTTTAGCAACATTTATTTATATATATATAAAAAATCGTTCAAGGCAGTAAACGAAAAGATGAAAAAAAAATGTGTACAGATGAAATAGATAGGCAAGTAGACTAAAAATTCGATTTTGCTAAACTTTATATATTTTATAAAATTCTTTCAAATTAAAAAAAAAACAAATTAAAGTATTTTCTTTTTTTGCAATTAAAAAACACAAGACTAAAAACGTACTAAACGGAAAGGCTATATTTAAATTTCTTCAACCACCTTTTTTAACTGTCTACATCTAATTGTACTAAGAATAAATTATTGTTCGTTTCATTTGCAGAAATATTAATTTTTTTTTAAACGAAATATATTTTTTTTAAATTTAAATACAATTCAGCGGAACCTGATAAAAAGCAAGCTTGAACAATGCAATGAAGATAATATTCTTTTTTGTTGTCGTCTTTGCATGTACCGATTAATACTAAAGATCAACTTACCAAGTACATCAAATATTCTGCCCTGAGCTGGATTGAAGAATTGTACGTAAACATATTCCAAGATTGACATGTCTGGCAGCATCCATTACATGTAGGTTTGTTTATTTTATAAGTGTAGTGTGATATTTCGGCAAAATATATACAATGTACATGTATTTTAAATCAATTTTGAAATGTATATTTTTTTTTAAACCAAGTTTGTGTTATGTCTTCCTTGTGGAAGTTGCTTCAGTACAAAATGAATTGCAGCAAAGAGTGCGAATTGATTGTCTTTCCTGGTGTGATTAATTTATCATAAACTTAACAATTCAATATTTTCCGGTTATGATTACATGTATATACATATGATCAAAAGTAGAAGGTATTTTTGTTTTTTCTATTTGTCAGAGTTTAAGATCATTTTACCTCATATATACATGTATTATCACCCACTAGGTAATATAATAATCGATTTTTTTCATTCGCCAAGAGTTTTTGAGGTGTTAAAGTCATTTTATTGAAATAGGGATACATATAGTTAAAGTTATTTTTTCAATATTGTACTCATTGATCAACCAAAAATAAAACATATGGAAATAAAGACCTCGTTAATATCGGAGGTGGGATCAAGTGTCAAGCAGGAGTGAACCGATAGGTCATCTCCGTCGTGTGCTCCTTGTCATGATCGGGAAACAACGGGAAAATCCATTGTTAATTCAAAGTATTAATATTGGACTAAAAATTAGTATAGAAAATGTCCAACAGTATTTTAGTGAATAATAAATTTTATCTGCTGGCAGGTATCGGCATTGCATCGACTAGTGATGTTTTTGAAGGTCCGTATTTGCACTGCTTCTTAAATGAACTTTAAGCTTTTTATTTCAATAAAAAAAAAACAAATATTGACAAATCACACTCAGTAAAGGTTTACAGGTGAAAACATAAATCAGAAGTATAAATCACCTTATATTATATGGGCTGATTTTTACCATTTTGCTTTTCCTTATAAAATTCACCTGGCTTGGTATATTTCTCTAAAGTTTATATTACACTTTAAGCACCAAGTTAACATATTCTGAAATTTATTCTCATCTGTAAACCTTTACTGAGTGTGTTTTATCTATTTTTATAATTTTATTGAAATATTACTAATATTTTCCAAGTCTTTTTCATTTTCCAATTCTTAGGAGAAAAAATTCTAAGAATTTTCCACTTTTCTAAACTTGTGACATGATATTAAGTCTCCTCCAAAGATAAAATTTGTTTGTATCATCTGTCCTTAATTTCTTTTCTTTTGCAAGGTTACGGTGAAGCCAAACTTTTAAATGATGTAGACGTTTCTTAGTCCAGTTTTGGACATTAGTACACCATAGCTGGTTCGATATCTGCCCACAAGAAAAATTGAGTCAGCAATGTTGGACCAACAGCAAGTCAACATGACTTCCTCAAGAATTTGGCCTAAAGCAATTAAGCAATTATGCCAGGAGCCTACAAAAGATCACTATTAGGGGACATCATTTGCTTATCCTTTAGAGGCACAAATACATTTAAATTAATCGTGCGATTTATTTGCATCTCATTATTATACATGCAATAATTGATATTTTCTAGGGCTGCCACTATTCGAATGTATTTGAAATTGATCGTCTTTATTAATGAGCGGGGATGTGGTATATGTAATGTAGATGTAGATGTCAGGCAGACAATAGATATGAAACTACCCACAACATGTTTAACAATACATAGATATTTAAAATCCTCTTAAGACTTTTCCAATTACTTTAATTTGTAAGATTCTGTTGTTCTTGTGATTGTTTCATGCGTCTTGGTTGTTTCATGCGTCTTGGTTGTTTCATGTGATATCATCATAGAGAGATTCATGTTGTTAGGCGAGGTTGTGTCTTCTTTTTCTAAGAAAAATGAAAACAGATTTCATCCCTTATCTTAAGGAATTTCCATACTCGCATGACATCACAATATTGTAATAAAATTTTGCGGCCGTATTGACTCTTTTTTTAGTGATCGTTCTTCATTTCCGGTTTTAATATGGAGCGAAACAAAAAAGGGGGGGTTGTAAAAAAAGGCCATAAACATCAAGTAATCGCCTTGGATAAAGGCAGAAAAACCCGGTTTCCTACGGATCAATCAAATTCTGTCCCTATTACGTCCTTACATATAAGTGACCACGATTATAATGTTAAAAGGTTAGAAAGTGTGGATGAACACGTGCATCATGTTGCTAGACAGGAGGATGTGACAGATGATTCAGACGATAGAGAATGGAGTATTGGTAGAAGAGTGGTATAACTTGGGACCCTGGCTGATGGACTTAAAGCTTGTAATCTATGCAGCCAGCCGTTACATCTCTCAAACTGCGTGGGGGAAAAAATTTGGTTTAGCTCAAATTTTACAAGTTAAATGTCATTATCCGGATTGTGGTTTAATAAATGACATACCAACTGGCTGAAAACATCCTACAGTAAATGGTTGCCAAGCCTGGGATGTTAATACAAAGTTAGCTGCAGGTATGTGAATATAATATATCCCTAACTTCTTATACAGTGGGAAAATGATGTAATATGTGAATGGCAATTTCTTCATTTACAGGCATGTTTGCCTATAAGATTTAAATGTTAATTTTTATTTTTTATATTTAGGAATGATAAATGGGGGTTTGGGGGAAACCCATATAAACAACATGCTTGCGGCATTGAACATCCCAAATATAATAGAAAAGAGTCTGAAAGATAGGGAACGGGAAGTGGGAGTTCACCTGGAGGAAATGGCTGAAGAATCTTGCAGGAAACAGCTTCATGAAGAAATAAGAGAGTTAGTTTATGGAATTTTTTTTCTAACTGATGAGACAATATTTTTAATTTAATGAATCCACAAAATCCTTTGAATAAACTGTTGAGTCATGATGTACAAAATGAAGTCGTACAAATTGTTTGACTTCATAGTACAGTGTATATTTATAAATATTTATGCAAAATTTGATTAATTTCTAAAAGGAGTGATGGTAACCTGACAGTGTCATTTGACGGGGCATGGCAGAAGCGTGGCACAGGTCATGCAAACAATAGTTTGACAGGTATGGTTCTACTTGCTTTATTCTGTTTTTCTTAAATATGATATAGAAATGAAAGAAGAACCTTTGCTACAGTTAATGTCATAAAATATTCAATACTTGTATTCAGACTTCTTAATTCTGTTTAGGTCACGCAACGTTGTTTGGAGAAAAGACCCAAAAATGTGTAAGTTATGCAGTAAAAGTGAAAAATTGTAGGATTTGTTCTGGTGCAAAAGCGAAAGGAGTCCCTCCACGTAAGCACAGATGCCAATGTAACTGGTCTGGCTCTGCCAAAGCTATGGAGCCGGCCATGGCCTGTGAAATGATCCAAGGAATAATCAATGAAGGATCAAGGGTACTACAGTATTTATCAGCTACTGCTTTTCTCTCCCCTTCTTTCTATTTCTAATTCAATTGAGGGCAAGCAAAATGAGTAAAACATTTACAGTTGCATCAAAACATTCTAAAATGATGTGAGTGTGAGTAAACATTTGAATGTTATGTCATAATTTCAATTGTATATGTAAATAAATAGTTTATGTAAACACAGACACAGAGATTAGGAAAAGGTGTAAGAAATATACACAGAACATATTTACAATCATTCATCCTTCGAAAAAGAATCATACTAATTGAATTCAATTAAATATCAAATTTTGATTTTTAAAAGAAGTAATTTTGACCCCATTTACAATTTCAAAAAAAAAAATAATAATCAAAGAATAGCAAGTCTCCTACATCTATTTTTTCCCATTATTTTACTTGTTACTTAGAAACAATAAAAAGAATTGAGAAGAATATATATGACCCTCTGATGTTAAATGGAAAATGTGACCCAATTCGGTTTTCTTTAGAGGAAACGATCAATTGTACATTAGAGCTTAAGTTCAATATAAACGTTGTTGTCAACGATGCAAGATATCCTTCTTGAACACAAAATACTGTTTTAAAGAAAATACATGTATCGTATTCGGAGTTTATCCTGCAAAATTTACAGTAATACAAATTTATTTCGTAAATATATTTTTTTTATCAAATTCAAATAATAAATAATTATTTTGAATTTTGTCACTTTTTTGTCTCGATAAAAATAAGTAATATCATAAACGTAATAAAAAAGATTCAGATTGGAATTTAATCTTAAAATTGTTGATATTTCAAGTAGGAAAAATCTGAGTGAAAGAACAAACTGTAATTTTTACATTTTGGCTTATTGTTGTTGCTATGCATTATAAAAATCAAATTCTTCTTAACTTAAATTAACTTGCTTTTTATTCGAACCTTATTTGACACAATGTAATTTCCTTGCTGAGACAATCGTAAGAGAACTTTATTTACTACAATAAGCAACGTTAAGCCAACACAAAATCAGTAAGTTGTTTAACAAATAATGGCTACAACAGGCCCTATAATAAACCAAGATATGCCTATTTATATAAGAAAGGCCATCTCGACTAAAACAGTTGATTTTGAGCAAATATGTTTCATTTAGATCTCTTTACTGCATTGATGTTTTGCAATGTTTGATGTTGTAAGGTAAAAAAGATACTGCTTTCATTACTCACCTGTCGTAACTTTCTTGTCATTAGAAACACATCCCCAGAGTGGATTGCAATCTTCCTTTGTACAATTGCAGGTTTCTTTGCATATTCTCCCTAACATTGGATATACACAAACTTAACATCAGATAGAATTTCAATTAACTTTGCATAATGCAATATACGTACTTGCATGTATGATTTCTTCAAAGGTCAAACTTTAATTAACGAGATATTTAACGAGAGCAGTTATTGTTGAATATATCTAGGTGTTTGTTTTCATCTTCGAGAATGATTTACAATAGAAATGTAAACGTTTGACCTTTCATAAAGTAATTTTTACTTTATCTGATATTACTTATACATGTAGCTATAATAATGTTGATGTATCATATCTATACATGTTTGTATAGGAATTTAACTCTTGGTTTCAATACGTTTTCAAAATATCATATTGTTTGCTTATATTCTTTATTTGATATATTTTTTTTCCATTCACGAAAAACAAATATTCACATGCACTGCAAGACTATTAGAAAAGTTAATTGATATGTATGGCACGCCAAATTCACAAAAATGAGCTAAACCTAGTTTCACAATTGATTTACTAGGTTTATCGACTGTAAACTATAGTTTACAAACCGTGAACTATAGATAACAATTCGTTAACTATAGTTTTCATATGTAAAACTATATTTAACGGTTGCAAACTATAGTTTACGAATGATAATCTAAATTTATCTGTCTGCAATAAAACGTTAAAAATAGATTTTGTTGATAAACATAGATCCACGTCTGTAAACTATAATTTACGATCGTTAACTATAGTTAAGAGTTGTAAACCATCGTTTACAAATCGTGAAACTGTATTTATCAGATAATCTATGTTTTGCGATCGCAAACGATTGTTCTCGGTGTTAAGTATAGTTTACGGTTGTGAAACATAGATCATCGCGTTAACTATGGTTTATAAATGTAAAATATAGATTACATGTAACGTCGTTAACTATAGTTTACAGTCGATAAACATAGTTTATATACTGTGAAACTATGATTAGCTCATTTTTGTTAATTTGGCGTGCTAAACTTAGTTTCACAATTGATAAACTAGGTTTATCGACTGTAAACTATAATTTAAAAATCGTGAACTATAGTTTACAATTCGTTAACTATAGTTTTTATCTGTAAAACTATATTTAACGGTTGTAAACTATAGTTTACGAATTATAGTCTAAGTTTATCTATCTGTAATAAAACGTTAACAATAGATTTTGATGATAAACATAGATTCATGTCTGTAAACTATAATTTACGTTCGTTAGCTATAGTTAAGAGCTGTAAACCATAGTTTACAAATCGTGAAACTGTAATTATCAGATAATCTATGTTTTGCAATCGCAAATGATTGTTTTTGATGTTAAGTATAGTTTACGGTTGTGAAACACAGATTATCGCGTTAACTATGGTTTACAGATGTAAAATTTAGATTAACGTTGTTAACTATAGTTTACAGTCCGTAAACTATAGTTTACAACCGATAAACCTAGTTTATCGATTGTGAAACTATGATTATCTCATTTTTGTGAATTTGGCTTGCCATAGATATGATAATCACAATACTTCGAAGAAGACTGCATGATGTAAAACTACATATAAATTTACCCTACTAAGAAAAAAGAATATCATATATCTTCCTTAATTCAAAATGCTTGCGCATTTAACAAATCCCCGAATACCTATGTTGAAAAGTGAGTCATTTCCAGTTGCATATCTTTGTTACCCTTTAAGAAACCACGCACTGAGGTACATTTATATTGCAAACATCAACAGCGACAGTGATTAAATTAAATAAGACTTACGCAAACAGTTCTGTTGTTCTTCGTTGTATTTAACTCCTCTGCAGGATATCAGAGGTCTATTGATTTTGATAATAAAGTCAATTTTAAATCAAATATTGAAATTTCTAGATTAAATATATTTTATTTAAATTCATATCATCATTTACTATAGTTATTTAAACAAAAAACTTTACGTTTTCTTCGTTCTGTTTTACCGTACATAATCAATTTAATTTCTATTTCTTGTTTTAGGAATGGAAGACGAGAAATCTCACAACAAGAAAATGATGCCCCTAAAACAGTTCAGTTTTTTTTTAACATTAATTCGAAAATTATAATCAACTTCTCTTGCTTTCCATTTTTTTTTTCATTTTTGTGTTCCTTTTGGAATGGAAGCGTTTTCAAACTTATATTTTAACAACATGAGTAAATGGGAAAATGATGATCGTCCAAAAATTTGAACATATCTTTTTTATATATATTCCCTACACATGTAAAAAGTAATTTATAGCAACTTACCCAGTGCATCGACCATTTTGTGCTGAGTCGGATTCAATACAAAGAGAAAATGTTATTTCAAACAGCTGCAGAGTGGACATGGTCGCTCTGCCACAAAAAAAAAACAAGGTATAGTGGTCACTGAGAAAGACAATAGGTGTCATGTGTACCCTTAGCCACTTGTCAATTATTAATGGCTTTGAGGTTCTTTCAAAATCGTGTTCAATGTTGTAACCGTTGAGGTTTCACGGGAGTTACTATATCAAAAGGATTATTTCGTAAGTTAAGGGTTGACTATTTACTTTCCGATGATACGATTTGGGAGGCTGATTTTCGCTTATTTTTGTTTGCTGCATTAGGGAATTTTGGGGTTTATGGGCAAGTTTTTCTACTGCGTTCTCCACCACAGCGTTGGCATATGTGGGAGAATCTACAATCTTTTCTATAGCAAATTCCTTGTTCGGAATAATTGAAGTTGTAAGATACGAAATTATTGTTCCCTGCCCTCCCATTGGTACATTGAAAGGGACGAAAAGTAGGTTTTTGTGTTACTCCCTTTAACTTTGACTGCAAACCGGATGCCAATGCCTGATTCCATATGAGTTTGGTTAAAGATATTTCTCTCCATTGACGAAACGTTTTGTCGTAATGAAAGGCTGCTGACGCAGTAGACTGGTCAGCAAGTTTTTGAACAATAGACGCATATTTCACCAATTTTGTGGCATCATTTGTATGCCTTTCGCAAAATATACTAACGAATATGTGAAAAACTTTCATCCACTGAGGAATGAATTCAATCTTAAGAGGGATGGATTTTTCCTTTACAAATGTTAAGCCATCGTCAGCTTCTTCGATGGAAAATTTTACTTGTTTTTCAGTTAGCTTTAGTAAAGTGCCAAAATCGACGAATTCGTTTGCCCATATTTTTGATTTCATTTTAGAATCAATGCCGGCTAGAGGCTTTGAAATACTTTCTGAGGCTTCAGGGAAAGTGTTTGCATTACCCAAATTAACCGTAGGCTCCACAGTGCTGACATTGGCCGCTTCCCCCTCTGAAGGACTTGGCGTTATAGCGGCATCAGTACCAGTCTGCCGTTTAGATATCTCATCCATTACCGCCTTTATAATACCAGGTATGGTTGCTTATATTGCGTTTTGGATTGTATCTACGATTTCCTGGTCCTTCGACGGTTCACTGCGTTTTGGTTGAGGCTCTTTTGGCTCCGCAGCTTTTGTCGCCCGACTCCTTATTCTCTTAGGTGGCATATTCCTACCTTGAATAAAATACAATACTTAAGTGATATCATAAAAATCATATGCTTGTTGTAAACTCAAACCAACTTCCCGTCAGGAATCTTCGCCTGATTACAGATCCGCTTGCCCTGGCACAATGAAGATTTACTAAGCGCTCGTGTAAACATGGCCTTTTAAAAAATGCTTGACAAGGAGATGATTGAGTCCAACATACATTTACATGTCTATACTCATCATGCTCATATTCATAGGTGAAAGTGCTCATACTCAATTGAATTCATTGAATAAAAGATGACGTCATAACTACTCAATGTACGCATATGCACAAGTGAGTAACTGAAAGTGTTTGCACACAAATCATATTTGTATCAGAACATATCGTACATTATCATAGTGCCCGAACATAGAAACATAATACAAGTACGTACATACAAATACATAAAGTATGTGCCATAGCACATTCCAAATCGTACGTGTATCAACATATGTATGAGATGCATAAGTGCCAGCTCACTGTGCAGACTCATACTTTCGGGAATGTACTTTTACAACTGGGCCAGCTCACAGTGTATCAACATATGTATGAGATGCATTAGTGCCAGCTCACTGTGAAGACTCAAACTTTCGGGAATGTACAACTGTGCCAGCTCACAGTGTATCTGATAGTAACATAAAATGTTTCCACTTGTACCGTACAGAGTTTAAGTAGCGTATTTCACATGACATTTCATATGATTGAGATCTCAAATACAATTAATATGCAGTAATTAAACGCAGACATTCTGATTATCATTCATGATTGTAAACCAGTGTCCACTAACCGTATAAATAAGACTAATCATTACATATTATAATTCATAATTTTGCTTAGATCGTGCAGATGTTTAAAAGACTTATCTTTTTTAGTTTGCAAATGAACCTAAGTGAAAATGTGCTGCTCATGTTGACGGACCATAGATGTCCCTGCTGCTACACAATTTTATTTTAAACATTGGATAATTGCCCCACGCAAGTCTCTGTAGTAAATTCGCATGCCCCATTCGTTGTTCAGATGGACTCCGTCCGAAATACTGGACGCTCGCTGTTTTTGACAACTTTTAGATTCCAGTACTGCAAACAGTTTTTTCCTACCAGCTCCCTCTTCAAAACTCTATTGAATTTTATTACTAGTTCATTATAAATATTTATATCTAATACCCGTGTCCGATATCTCGGCATCAGTTGGCAAACAATTGTCTTTTTAATGTTGAAACGACGGGCAAATGTTTCCGCAATACAACAAAGTCGTAAACATAACTCATAAGCGTATGTTTCATCAGCCAAAGTTGTGTCCAGATCGTTACCACCTAAATGTAAGATGAGGAAGTCCGGAGAAACGTGCCTAAGTTTTTGTTCTAATGCCTGCAAGTGGGAATTATTTGTCAGCTTTCCTCCACTTATACCATAAATGTAACAAAAATGTTTGGATTTAAATTCAAGTTCTGAAATTCTCGATTTTGATTTACAAAGTGCTCAAATCTTTTAAAATGTGAACTTCCAGCAATCAAAACAGACGCCATTTTTGACTGTTTACCGCAATGCATCTTGGATGGTTGGCAATATATAAATAGCCACAAAAGTTCACTAGGTCACTCATGGTTCCCAGACCGACAAACTGGCGCGAAGCAGAACAAAGAAATTCAAGTCAACATACATAAACGTTCACAACATTTCATTTACTCCTGCTCCGTTGTAATTGCGATGATGAGCGCATGAAACAGGGTGTTCATAGCATTGTATTGACGTATTTCGTCAGTCAAACACAAAACCATCAAATATTGTAAAGCATACACAAAATTTTAAGCCATCTAAAGAATTTCACCAACGACCTATATAAGGGATAATCCAATAATAAAATAATTTAGAAATTCATCGAGTTGAGTTTTGTACATGTACCTGCGATAACTAGTGACTGAATGGCTCACAATAAAAACAAATCAAGATGACTGGCGAATGTATGTTGACAAGGCAATGCACGCTGGAAGAATGAAGTCGTGCGCAAAATTAGCGGAATCTGGTCAGTTGCTGATAATAGATTATCAAATTACAGGAATGTAAACTGGTGAAGAGAAAAATCAGAGTTGTTCTTCTTGCCATGTCAGATGTTTTACATAAATTAATTTAATGTTGTAAATTAAGATTTTTTTCAATCAAAACAAAGTAAAAGTATGGAAATTGCAATTAACGAATTAAGATTGTGCATAATATGAGACGATTATTTTGATATCCATCATGGACGTAAAATAATTAAAAGTCTTTTTAATATGCTAAAACAATACTTTGTAGGATATTTAAGATAATATTATGTTGTTTATATAAAATAAAACTAAAAAAACCACATCAATAATTAATTGATTATTTTCCTGATCTTGTCAATTTCAAAAAATAAATAAATAAAAAGATTGATATTTTTATAATGATTATTTATCAATTTATTTATTCCATTATATTTCCCTTTTATTTATTTTGATAAAACCTGTTTAATCCACATAATACTTGGAGTTACTTTGTATCATTTGTGAAAAAAAAAAACATAGCAAGGGTTATGCTGCATTTTGGAAAATTCTAGTTTTCAAAATTAATTCAATACCGGTAATTGATTTTTTTTAGTGGTAAATTAATAAATAAATTAAACTATTTAAATGCATGTAGTTAATCATTGTAAAAAGTCAATATATTTATTTATTTTTAAAATTGACGATACAAACAAATTGATAAATCATATACCCGAAAAATAGACTTATTTGGCTTATTCTATATAAACAGTTTTACGATAAAATATGTGTCAAAGTATTTTTGAGGCATATTAAAACTACCTTTAATTATTTTACATCCATGATGGATATCAAAATAATCGTCCCATTATGCATAATCTTAATCAATCAATAGTTTTCTTGATACTTTTATTTTGTTTTGATTGACAAAAATCGGTTGTCATACAAAGAGATAATGTTATTTCAAATAGTGCAAAGTGGACACGGTCCCTCTGCCACTTAATAAGCAAGGAAGAGTGGTCAGTGAAAAAGACAATAGGTGTCATGACGGTTTATTCCCACTTAGCCAAAATTCTTAATTTCTTATCCCCATCTAGCCAAAATTGGGATTTTCACACCTGAGAGGTCACCTGTGTATAGTCTGTTTTATTACCTGTAGTTATTACCTGTACTTATTCTTTGTGGTGTATAAGTTCAATATCAAAATACATATGATTGCGCCCATGGGAAAGGGCCCTTATGGCAATATTTATGCATTTTGAGTTTTTTACGGATTTTGATAGAGTAAGGTTAGAAGTTGTCAAATATGAAATTTCATGGTCCTATCTCTACTCAAAGTAGGTTTTTTCTTCATTTTTATCAAAGATACTTTAAGACGTTCATAATGACGTCATGTTTTTCAACAACGTCAAACGTTTTCAGAGTGAACGTAAAATGATTTTCTTCTGTAATTTTACTTCGGTAATTCATAGTTGTGTAATATTTAATATTTACCCATGCACATTATTTTTATCTCATTGATTCTTTTAATTATTAATAATTATTCAATAGCTATATATATATATTATCGATTCATCAGTGGTGTATAGTATTATGAGTGAGTGTTTGTTTTCATTTTACTTTTCTATGACACCAGGGGGAGACCTGAACAGCGGGCGACATCCATTCAGTATTTTTTAAACAATTATTTTTTCAAACAAAATATTTACATCTAGTAATCTATGCAAGAGTCATTTGATAAGCCTGTAGAATTCATTAGAAAATTATTTCAATTTAAACATTGCTCTCATAGGACAAGCATAAAACGATTTGTCTTAAGTAACAATATATGTGAAAATTTAAATTTAAAAAATTATATCTAGAGCAACAAAACGCTACCTAAATGCTACTGCGAAGTGAAAATTTATTAGATTGTTCTTTTTTTTCTAAATTTCATTTAAAGACAGAAAAATTGTGAAGCGTGGTAACATGGTATTATGATATATACAATAAACAGTAAATAAAACGGAAATGCGGTTAATTCACTGCAATTTTAAGGTTGTCTGTCTGCAAAGGGCAAAAAATGACACTGCTGTTTGAAAAATATAAAGGATACACGAAATATTTTTCAGTCTAGCAGTAAAAATATTTTAAAATTTACCGATCAAAAAGATTAAAAATTTTATAAACAAAGGAATGAATTATAACCCGCACACATTTACACAATAGATAGACCCAGGATTAACATTGGTGGGATTATGTGTGTGTTGTTGAGGAGGGGGGGGGGTAAAAATCTAAATGGCAGAAACTTACAATTCTTGTGAACACGATCCAGTTAAAATAAATAAATAAATATTTTTTTTACTTTCAAAGTTTTAGGTCCACAGGCGGGGTGTCTTTCCTACACCCAGTATCATTAACCCTACAACTTGTAAAATCACTTTTTTATTTAGGTTTGAAATAATACTGTATAATTTTCTTTATTTTATATTTGTACCTTTGATTCTGAGCATTGCCATTTTGAAAATCGCACAGCGATCATGAGCACTATGAGCCTGGAACCGAATTGTTATAAATTCTGTCTTGTTAATCATGTATATAATGACACCCTAGAATAACAGAATTTGGTTTTATTTAATGAAATGGATGGTTTTAGAAGCATACCAATAGAATTAAATTAAAGATGACATTTACAAAAATTTATTAAGAATTTCGAACAAAGTGGTTCGTTGATTTTTTCCTCATTAATTTATAAAAAAAAAAATCCAGTAGACAAATCAATATACAGTGGAGCCTCATTTATCCGGACGCTTTGGTTCCAAGTCAATTTGTTCGGATATGTGAAGCGTCCGGATACCTGAATCACCAGTTAAACAAGACAAAATTACATTTACAAATTTCGTTCCAATGAAAAGTCGTCCGGATACTGAAGCATCCGGATATCTGGGGTTCGGATATCTGAGGTCCACTGAAAATGAATCATGCAGTTCAATGTATAGATTTTGTTGGATAGGTATGGGTTAAAAATTAATAGCATATACTGGTAATTGTTCATGCCTAAATATACAGTCATTTAAATATGACTGTTTTGTATAATATATCTCCTGACAATTGACTCTGAACTGGCTGAGTTTTGAATTGTCAGATTTTTGTAGGGATGTAAGCATCTTAGAAAATTCATCATATTATTTTATGACTTAATTGTAAAAAATTCCCTTCATTCTAATGATTTTGTTTTCTAATTTTATTTTATGAAGTGAGTTTTACAGAGTATGAATTCCATTCTGGTCCCATGCCAGCAGCTTGGATATGCTAAGCCTTGTAAAGCCTTACATGTTACGGAAATATAAACGGACAACCCCACCCCCATCCCCTGCACTGTGGCCAAAATAAAACAAAATGCAAGCATATCGTTGCGGTTTTATGTCGTGTATTTTCATCATCGAATTTTTTTTCTGTCAGCATTTACATGTAAAAATAAAACCCGATCCTGAACAAAGGATTTTTTTATCAATCAAACAAATAAAACCATAATATTATTATGTGCATATGTAATAATATTTATTCATAATTTGATGAGAGGTTAAACAATATATTCCACACTGTTAACAGCAATGAGTTAAGTCCAGTGATGAATTGGGTTTTTAGCATGATAATTGATCTGTTAAGAGACATTCAACAGATGTTCAATGCCGATCGAGCTTTTGTGAAAGACAAAGTTCTTCGTGGCTTTAGGGATTAATTTGCAGATAATGCTTAAAAGATTTGAACTCTGTTTAAAAAAAAAAAACACGTAAGTACCAAAGAGTTACATGTATATCAGATTTGGAGATCTTGAAAATAAATAGCTATACATGTAGTTTAGAGAACCAAAAAAAAAATCTTTCATTTTACAGTACAGTATTTTATTATTTTGTTTGATTTGAAAACTCATCTTTTTCAATAGAGTTTCACATTTCTCAATATAAGATACATAGATTCAATATAAATATTTTTATCCATCCTCCATCCTCTCTCTCTTTCTCGCCATCTCTCTCATCAGATTTACTTGACCAGCTCTATTTAAGTTAGAACATTTTTTTTTATTCGGATGTTTTTGCTTGTTTTAATTTCTCTAAATTGAAGTGTCTTTGTGCAACAAGAAAATAAGACAAAACAACATTTTCAAAGTTTAATTTATTTAATCATGATTCATGATACGGTAGATACTATACATGTATATTATTTAAAAAAAATTAAATTTGTTATTAAATTATTTCATGCAAAAAAGCTATAGATAAGAGAATTGGGGGGGGGGGGGAAATTGAAAGTCTATTCAATTTTACAGTTTTCCTTTTTTCTTTGTTTTTCCTTTTCTACATTAACAGGACCTAATTGTTCCCAAAGTATACCAATATTTTTTTTATCCAAAAATATTAAAATTATGCTGATAATTAAAGGTGTTTTTATTTTGGTAATAAAAGATCTCTTTTATAATCCGGGAGCAAATTCGCTGAAATGTTAAAAGTCCCTCTCTGGTACCCCTTTTACATCGATTGTTGACATCAGAGTTATCTCTCCTATTTTTGTTTTATTTATAGAAAATACAAATATCTTGATTGTTGTTCTTACACATTTTGCTAGATTTGTAACAACGTGGAAGATGTATGTTTAGTTTCAACATTAGTATAAACAATTTAACAAAAGTTTAAGCAGTATGCACCGATGAATCAATGTTTACATGTGATCGACGCGATCGCGATGTATATTGAGAGTGGTAGAGCGGATCTCAAAAAAGGAAGACAATTTTCCTTTGCAGTATTTTAACAATATACCCCTGTCTAACATGTCTCCTAAATCTGGTATAAATATGTAAACAAAATTTAATTTTCTAGAGTATACAGGTTTATTATCCTATCAGATAAACACCTTGTCGACAGCTTCTATACATATGTACATGATGTCGGAAAACTTTATAGGATCAGAGACGTATAATAGATATGTTTGTTAAGAATTCAAACCAGTTCTAAATGTTTTTATTTATATCTATTAAAATCAGTGGATTGAACGATTCAGACATTGATTAAATTAATTTATAAATGAAAATTGATTCCACATGTTGGAAACAGCGATGAAAAATTTGGATGTGTCAAACGTCAAAACACGTGGTTAAAAAAAATCTGCGTCGAAGTTCACCGTCAGTCTGCAACGTCACATCTTTGTGACGTTATATCTCTGTTTTAGCAAAAATACCATAAGGCCCTTTTGTCATGGGCGCAAGCATATTATAAATACTTGATTTATAACATAATTATTAAATAATCAGGTTCTACATATTAATAATTTTGAAATACATACCGGTACGTTCATATCAATGGAATTTTTAAAAAGAAAACTTAGGATCATGTTTTATGAAAAGAGAATTAAAAAAAATGATTTTCTTGGGAAAAAGTAAAAAAAAAAAAAATTAAATCACCCATTTACAGAGAGATTTTTTTGACAATACACTAAAATTATTTACTGTATTTGGATCATTACTTAATTGAATCTTTCCTATAAAGAGATTATACTCAGAATGAAAAGAAAAAGAATTGAGTGTTACTTTGCAGAAATATTTGTACTAAATAGGAATTACATGTAAACATGCACTATTAAAAATTAATTGATGGTAAAAATATAAAATAATCTGTATAGTATTCATTCAATAAAATATGTTAAAACCAGATCTTAATGCACAAAAAAATGTTTGAATGTTTTAAATAAAGTATCTATTATATAGAGCATAACTTGCTTTATCATTTTTTTCAAACAAAAGAGTTTATATAAGCATATTTTTTTCTTAAAAGTTCAAATAAAAGTAAACACTTCTACATATCAATTTATCAGTCATCTTATTTTTGTTTTTCCGTTAATGTGATATTTTATTTTAATAAATTATTCAACAATAAGAATTATTCGCATTTAAGTTTAAACACATGATTATACAGTACATAGATTCAAGATTTCAAAGACATTTATAATACCGTACCTTTCATTTACATATATTTTTAAAACATCTGTGATACAAAGTATATTAAAATTGGCACTTAAAAATTCTAAATAAATATTAAAAAATCAAATTAAAAAAAAATGCACAAAACAGGAAATAAAAAAAGAATACAAGTCGTTCATTAATAATCAATTTTAATATATGATTAAAATATATTATAATTTCAAATATTATTTTCAGTTACCATTCATTGCAATACGAGGGCCGTTCAAAAATTACGCGGACTTGTTGCACAGAAAAAATATTTGACGACATAATCGGGCAAAATGTTACACATATTATAAATGAATCTTTACTTATATGGTCTTCAAAATTTCATATCAAAATGTTGTAAATTGGTATCAATTTTGAGTGATTTATCAGGACATAGCATTGTGTCACGGAGCAGCAAAATCTTCGACGTCACAAAAATTATAATAAAAAAATTTGTGATCAAGCTTTCATTTTCTCAACATTTTCCTAAGATTTCATGTACAGTTTGAGTTACCTTATCTACTCAACATCCAAATACCATTTCTTTTCAAGCTTAAAATCTATTAAACAGGTAAAGAATATTCTTTTTTTGTTTTAAAACCAAAAACTGCAGATATTTATGAGATATAGTGTGATATTGGTGACTCTCAATCACATTCTTTACATTCCGGATAAAGTTTTCGTCGATAATCTTCTTCCCGTACTCTCGTATAGCCTTTATACAGAGGTCTAACGGTCTAAAATTTCAATTTGCCATTTGTGGACGAATGTCACGAATACCCTAGGTTACTACATGTTTTATTATGCATATTTTGGATATATATTGGCGATATCTCGAGCATAACACATAATTTTTAAAAAGTGTGGTGCGCCGTCAATTTAGAAGACGTCATTTTCACAGTCGTTTTCACGGGAATCGCATCGGAGAAAAACCGCTATATTTCTCTTAGTACTTCAAATATCATGTCAGAAATCTAAATACATAATAATAGAACAATTTAAAGATATATTTGAGAAAATTGTCGAAAAATATCGCGAATTATAGAAAATGAATGAGTTAAATTTTGGATTCCGCATGCTATTGCTTCAAATTTTTTGTCGTGCGCCGTACCACTCCATCAGCGATATTAATATACCGATAATTTAAGTATAGTTTTTTTAAAATACAGAAATTTTTTCCCTAATTTATTGGAATCTTTAAGATACATATTTCTGTGAAATCTCATAACTATATGACGTCTGTAAGAGAAAATAATAGCAGAGTCCGCGTAATTTTTGAACGGCCCTCGTATCAGCATTCAATAAGTAAATTTTAACCTATTTCTTGTGGTTAATCTTAAACAGACTATAGGTCACCTGTAATTCATTTCTTTTGTTCTCTCCCTCCCACTTCCTGTACACCATTCCCCCCTAGCCAAAACCAGTCAACTGTAACATTTTCAGAATTTTGGCTAAGTGGAAAGACACTGTCATAACTATGTACCCTGAGTCACTGGTCAATTGTCAATGGTTTTGAAGTTCTTTCATAATCATGTTAGGTTTTTGAAATCCTTTTTTTTCAATCAAAACAAAGTAAAAGTATGAAAATTGCAATTGACGAATTAAGATTGTTCATGATGAGACGATTATTTTGATATCCATTATGGACGTAAAATAATTAAAAGTAATTTTGAATATGCTTAAAAGAACTTTGTAACATATTTAAGATACAAATGTTTATATAAAATAAAACTACTTTTTTTATATTTATATTTACTTATGATAAATAATAAAATGAAAAAGTTAATTTATTAATTATTTTTTAAATAAATAAATAATGAATAAATCAATAAGTAAATAAATTAATTAATTAATTTATTTATTAAATAATCAATTAATTGATTTAAAATATATTCTAAAAAAAATCTTGAATCATTAAAAGTTATAAGAGACAAATACCTGAACATATTGAGTTACATACGGGAATAACTTTATCTGAGCTGATAAAATGAGACTGAAAATGTTATTCAGCTTTTTAATGCAAGATAGGGACAACACAGTTGATCAGAATTACTCAGTCGGGAAAATGAGCTTTGACTTACGTTGCTTATCTCCCTTAGTCTATGACGTCAGAAAGGCCCAGTCGCTAGGCAATGTTTACAAACTGTCATGCCATTTTCCAGCTTA
This sequence comes from Saccostrea cuccullata, assembly GCF_032062105.1. NCBI lineage: Eukaryota > Metazoa > Mollusca > Bivalvia > Ostreida > Ostreidae > Saccostrea > Saccostrea cuccullata. Next base: position 4,110 of record NW_026929042.1, on the reverse strand, counting down.
ATTTTAAGAAATATCATCATCATGACTGAATACTTGTATAATCATAGGTTCTTCAAACAGACTGGTATTTCTTTTTTATAATTTTCATCGCATATTTGCAAGATTTTTAGCATCTTTCATCAGTCAGTGATTATTCTCATCGTTTGACACTTCGACCGATTGAGAGAAATGATAAAAACGATCGAAAGAGAGAAAGATGGGAGAGTGGGAATTAATTCTGGACGATATAGACCTAGTGAATGCGCTACCTATATGATCATAGGTAGGGCCTGCAGCTTTTGTTTTGTTTTTTTTAATGTGAAATGAAACATGAAATTTTTATTGTGTTAATGTTTTATTCAGTTAAAATTCTAATTATTTGACACCATTTATTTGTATTCACTTATTCATGTACAACACTCTACCCCCACCTCCCGTCTCTCACTCTGCCCCCACCCCCCCCCCCCCCCCCACCCCCACCCTGTGATCTTCTATTTCTCATACTTTTTGTAAAAAAATAATTCTCGTAACATTTTCCCAGATGGTCTTTAAGAACTAGGACAAGAACTAAACAACTTGAACTTGTATCTTATGCGTTAGCTAGTACAAACGACTGTCAAAGAAAAACAAGAGGCCCATGGGCCAAATCGCTCACCTGAGTAACTTGGATGATGCAGTTCTTTACCAGATTTCCCCTCTTGCTATCATGCCCCCTACCCCCTTCCCTTTAATGATTTTAATACTTTAGAATCTAAACTACCCAATGCTGGATGCTTCCACATAAGTTTCAGCTTTCCTGGCCCAGGTTTTTGAGAAAAAGATTCTTTAAAAAAAATTCCAAAAAATATCTTTGTAAAAATTGGATTCCCTATTGTGGCCCAACCCTGCCTACGGGGGTCATGATTTTAATAATTTAACATTTACACTACCCAAGGATGCTTCCACATAAGTTACAGCTTTCCTGGCCCAGCGGATCTTGAGAAGAAGATTTTTAAGGATTTGCTCTATACATTTCTATGTAAAATTTGGATTCCCTGTTGTGGCCCCACCCCACCCCCGGGGGTCATGATATTAACAATTTAATATCTACACTACCCAAGGATGCTTTCACAAAAGTTTCAGCTTTCCTGGCGCAGTAGTTCTTGAGAAAAGATTTTTAAAGATTTGCTCTATACATTTCTATGTAAAATTTGGATTCCCTGTTGTGGCCCCACCTCACCCCCGGGAGGTCATGATTTTAACAATTTAATATCTACACTACTCAAGGATGCTTCCACATAAATTTCAGCGTTCCTGGACCAGTGGTTCTCGAGAAGAAGATTTTTTAATGACCCCAACCTATTTTTGTCTTTTCTTGATTATCTCCCCTTGTATGGAACTTGGGCTTTCATTTTAACATTTTTAACTCCTCTTATCCTAAGGATGCTTTGTACCAATTGGTTAAAATTGGCTCATTGGTTCTTGAGAAGAAGTCGAAAATGCGAATAGTTTACAGGCGGACAGACGGACGGACGGCGGACAAAATGTGATCAGAAAAGCTCACTTGAGCCTTCGGCTCAGGTGAGCTAAAAAGTCCTAGATTCTTAGCATACGAAGAAAAAAATAAATATATCATGGCTTCGTGAAGTAAGAATACATTTATGAAATGTATGAACATAAAGATTTAAAGAATAGATAAGAAATCGATTTTCTTTTTTCAATTTAGTAAAGTTAGAAAAAAATACTGCATAAAAAATATGTAAGCTCCCCACGGATGGCCATTCTGGAATGGGGGCTATACAAAGTAATTACACAACACTTTTCAAGGCTTGGTATCAGTTTAATAATTGGTTTATTAATTCATCATTAAACAGGAAATGACAGTAGGTAAACAAACATCTATATTAGATACATATAGATAATTAATATTTGCTTGGGTCAGTAGTGTTAACCGTACTTTCAAGGGTAAAAAGGGGATAATAAAGTTGATTTGGAATTAAAAAGCTCCAAAAATTCTAACATCAGGTGTCCAATGTGTTGGGAGATAATTTCAATTGTCTCAACTAGTATTTAGCTTAAACTGCTATGTGCTGCTGATGCAACTTATCTGAAAATAATCTGCGAGGCACTTATATTTATAACCTTTGGAAGTAGTCATGTGACACGAATTAACGAATGAAAAAGCTGTATGACACTCGACCAATCACAGCGCTGTACGGCGCCGTACAAACAGAGATCTGTCAAACAGTGTCAAACAACGTCAAACAAGGCTGCCGTACAACGAGGATTATAACTACAAAAATGGAATTAAATTACATAATAACAATAATAGTAATATGGTATGGACCTGAGAGATGTTTTCATCAACTGTAAGTAAACATTTCAAATGAATTAAACTCGTATTTCATGATAGAAAGCTGCAATCGTACAGCAGACGATATTCAAATAGCTCTGTCAAAGTAAAAATGTGTAACTGCCATTAAATCCCGTTTAACGCGAAAACCCTTAGTAAGATATATTCAAACATTAATTTTGTGGATATTCACAAGCAATTATAACATTGGATTGCATAACAAAATACAACTTGCTCAAATACGAAACTCTGGCTAATACAAATAAGATGTCGGCGGGATGTAAACAACTTCCATGACTCCAACAATCGTGTGCAATTATGGCCATGTCAAGCGCTTATTTGACTCATAGATAATCAAGTAAAATACAGTAACATGCAAAGATTTTGAAGGTATGCACATGAATTCATAGAATATAGGATTTCCTGTATAAACCCAAACAACAAGTATGCCAAATGTGCTAAAAATAGACGATACCACGCTGAGTAAATAATCAAAGGACTGAAATGTAGTAGTGTAGTTAATGCATAATAAAATCCACCCAGGTAGTATTCCCAATAAATGTTGAAACATTTAAATCGTAAAAAAAATAAACTCATTAATTAAAGTCTACCCCAGGCCATTACACTTATATTTACAAGTATTTTTAAACAACTTATCTGAACCCAGACACGCATTTATATTCACAAAAATAAAATAAAATAAACTTCATAAAATAGAGTAGATTTACAATATAGCCAATGATCTGTTTGCATCAGTGGGCCTTTGTGACGTCATAAAACCAAAAAATCAAGAACGATAAGCGCGTAAGAAAAGTAACAAGTGGAATACTTTTTTTTACCTTTATTTCACAGCAGAACAAAGGCCAGAAAATATAACTAATCGTAGTATAACATTTTTTCATATGTAACTTTGGGTTTAAAAAGTAAAATTACGGTGTTAGGAATCGTTTTCTGTGACCTTTAATGATTTATGAGTTTACATGACTCAAAAAGTCTCTAACAAATATATATATATATATATATATATATATATATATATATATATATATATATATATATATATATATATATATATATATATATATATATATATATATATATATATATTTGTTATATATATATATAACATGTTGTTGTTATATATATATATATATTTAACCATTTGTATGAGATATTGTTAAAAAAATTCATAAGGTAAATAAATCTGTGCACTAAATAGATAATCCCACATCTTGGGTATCCGTAAAGTTCTCTGGGAGTTTGTATACTTCTTTTTGCTTCAATGAACATATACAGGGGCGTACTGGGGCAAGCACTGGGGCATACCGTAGATGTCTGTAGAAAACAGTAGCCATACAGTGACATACTGTAGGTGTACCGGGGCCTACTGTAGGTAACAGTGGCATGTTGTGGATAGATACTGTGGAATACTGAGATTTACTGTACATACAGAGCTAGCATACCGTACCATACTGTAGATGTATTGTAGCTTGCTGTGAAAATACTGTAGGATACAGAGAAAGACAATGGATTTTTATTCGGACAGAGGTTTTAAAAGCCAATAGTGATATCCGAAATGCTTCCACAGCAAATTTGAAGTTTGCAAAATCCATATGCAAGTCTCTATTGGAATGAGCTGGAAAATGACAACGAAGATTCGGATGATAATAATAAGGTATAATGTGTCAACACTATTGCATTATAACAATTTTAATTAGAATTCCAATGCATGCATGAGTGTGCTATATAGTCCTTATCTTTCAACCTGTACATATAATTCCTCGATCCCACCATTTTTG
>NW_026929041.1:32500-36024 GCF_032062105.1 Saccostrea cuccullata | reverse complement strand
TAAATGTGTTAATTGAAGTTTGAGTGAATCCCGTATGTTGTGTGAGAGAGTTAGTTTTAGATCCGCCGTGGACAATCCCGGACGTGAAAATTAGATGCACTGGACTTTCCGTCATCAAGAAAAATAAAGTTTTTCTCTGGACTATTCCGAGTTACCAAAACGTTTGTGTGTGTGTCCGTGTGTGAGCGTTACAACTCGTCTTTGTTTTATGTGTCTTCACTTGATTTATTTTTTTCAAAATATAAACTTTTACTTTTTACTGCTTGACTTTCGTTTAATAAAATTTCATCACAAGTTCACTTGTGTTATATTTACAAAATACCAGTACACCATTTCGAAAGAAACTAGTGCTAATTGTAACGGGGACCGTTACAGATGTTCCCCAAACGCTCCCCAACTCCCTTTTGGTGTCATATTCCCTGTAATCTCTATTAGATAAGAAATACTTTATGGAATTTAGACTTTATCAAGGTCTTCCCAGAAAAATACAAGATATATTTAAAAATAGGCATTGCACGCGTGTTCATGTGCGTAACGACCATGTTATCTTGTCTACACTATCTCAAATTTTAATATACTTAATATCAAAGCATTTAATCCAAAAGTATAAAAAAAAATACACTCATTCAAACGTATTTTTAATTTTACTCATTTAACTTGCACACACGCGCAAGCACGTGCATAATGACTACACCTTCTTGTAGGAGTCCTTTATATTTATCTATGTTCTAAATCCAATCCTTGTTTGGTTGAAAAACAAGGGAGTTATAGCCATTTGAAGTTTCAGCCAATCAAATTACAGCACACATGCATGCACGTGATTTCATAATTTTTTATCTTTATCGTATTGAAGGATATCTAAATAAATGACTATATTTTAAAATTCGAAACATTTCGTCAAAAAACAAAGGAGATATAGCCATATAAGGTTTCAGCCAATCAGATTGCAGCACACGTGTATGCGCGTGATTTCATGATTTTTTTCTATATCATATTTTAGGATATCCTAATGCATGACTATGTTTTAAATTTCAAAGCATTTCGTCAAAAAACAAAGGAGATATAGCCATTTAAAGTTTCAGCCAATCAGATTGCAGCACGCGCGCATGCGCATGCTTCCATGAAAATTTTTATATATCATGCTGTAGATCTTCATAATGTAGGACTATGTTAAAAATTTTAAACGATTATGACAAGAAACAAGAAAGATATTGAGACTTTAGTTTCAGCCAATCAGAGCGAAGCGCACGTGCATGCGCGTGAGATCTTGCTATTTTGACATGCCATCTTGTCTATACTACTAAAGTATCCTTACATTATGAGTTTCAAAAAAATTCATCAAGAAAAAGAAAAGTTACAGCAATATCCATTATATTGGTCATTTTTCGTGTTGCACGTGCGCGCTCTTGCAAGCACGTGCGCGCAAAATGACCTTCGTTCGGCAAATCTACATAACATGTCTACTGACCCTAAAAACATTTTACCTTAGTCGGATGTGTAGTTTACAAGATCACTCGTGGACAAAATTTTCCCAGGAAGAAGAAAAATAATAATAACTAGAGCCGAGCTCGTTGCAAAGCAACGAGTAGGTCTTCCGTCCGGTTTTGACCGGATGTGCCGGAAGTGACGTGAACAAAAGAAAGCAATGAGCTAAGTAATCTCTAGTGACTTTATAATTTCAATTTTGCATTAAAACCTTCAAATTAAGCTATTTTTGATTACTTCCGGTTTGACCGGAAGTGACGTCGACGGACGGAAAATTAAGATTTAAGCTTCCAGTGACATATGTTACCCAAAAACCTGTCAAGAACAGCAAAAATATGCAATTTTTGACTACTTCCGGTTTGACCGGAAGTGACGTCGCCGGACGTATTTTGACGACTCCGTTAGATAACGCTTGACATTTTGAGTAACTTTGCTTCTTTGACGTATTACAAATTCTCAATACTTTTTGAGATATAAAGGAAAAACTTTCGGCCCCTTTTGGCCCTTTATTATAGGGGCCAGCCCCTTATCGTTGATATTTTTCGAAAGATCGTGACATTCTCTACAACTTTTGTTCTATATGTCTTTACAAATTGTTAACATGTAAAAAGATATTGCAGAAAAGGTGTCAAAAATTTCTGAGTCCCTGGTAGAACTTTTTTCGAGCCATAGCGAGCGCCGACGTGCGGCACTTCCGGAGAAAGAGAATGGTGTGTGACAAAAGAGCACACCTTGCTCTATCATCGCTGAAAATCTTATGTTTCTGTCTTAAGGCATTTTCGAGAAAAATGATGGACAATGAGACCCTGAAAATCACTAAATCGCGGAAATCTCTAAACCGGAAGTGACGTCATCAAAACAAAAAATTACTTTCAGCTTTGTTTGATGTTCTATCAGTCCTGAAAGTTTCATGAAAATCTATCCAGCCGTTTTCGAGAAATCGCGTGCACAAAATCGGTAAGAAAAAAAAACAATAATAATAATAACTAGAGCAAAGCTCGTTGCAAAGCAACGAGTAGGTCTTCCGTCCGGTTTTGACCGGAAGTGCCGGAAGTGACGGAACAAAAGAAAGCAATGAGCTAAGTAGTCTCCAATGACTTTATAATTTCAATTTTGCATCAAAACCTTCAAAATAAGCCATTTTTTGCTACTTCCAGCTTGACCGGAAGTGACGACGATGGACGGAAAATTACTTTTTATGCTCCCAGAGACATATGTAACCCAAAAACTTGTCAAGAACGGCAAAAAACGCGTTTTCCTACTACTTCCGGTTTGGCCGGAAGTGACGACGCCGGACGTATTTTGACGAGTCCAATAGATTGAGCTTAACATTTTGAACAATTTTGCTTCTTTGACAAATTACAAATTCTAAATACTTTTTGAGATATAAAGAAAAAACATTGGGCCCCTCTCGGCCCCTGATTTAAGGGGCCAGCCCTTTTTCCGAGATATCATTTGAAAGATCTTGAAATTCTATACTTTTCTTGTTCTACATATTTTAATAAAATATTTCCAGGTAAAAAGATATCGTAGAAAAGATGTCAAAAATTTTGAAATTCACGATAGGACTATTTTCGGGCCAAAGCGAGCGTCGGCACTCCGTACTTCCGGTGGTTGTGATATACGAAATTCACTTCTCCAAAGGTTGCTCTAGCATCACTGAAAATTTCATGCTTCTGTGTTGAGTGGTTTTTCAGAAAACTGCCGGACAAAGTGACCCTCTGAAAATCACTAAAACGCGGAAATCTCAAAACCGGAAGTGACGTCATCAAAACAAAAAAATATATATGTAGTTTTTTCCATGACCTATCAGTCCTGAAAGTTTCATGAAAATCGAGCGAGCCGTTTTCGAGAACTCGCGTGCACAAAATCGGTAAGAAAAAAAACAATAATAATAATAAAAATAGTGGAAAAGAAACCTAAGAATAACAGTAAGGTCTTCCGCTGAAGACGGAAGACCTTAACTAGAAACTCTTGTTGCTACAGCAACAAAGAAGGTCTTCCGTTCTCCTCTATTTATCTGTATGTATGAATTTTTA
>NW_026929041.1:0-27500 GCF_032062105.1 Saccostrea cuccullata | reverse complement strand
AGTCCTTGACAACGTTGCACTGCGCAGGCGCAAAAACATAAACATTGCCCAATGCGTACAAACATGTATAAATAACACAAATTATAGATTAAATAATACTTGCACTAATTGAAACATGCATGGGTTTATAGTGTCATGTAGGAGACACAAATGTAAAAATCCAATTTTATTTTATTTTTTTAACAACATTTAAATAATAAAAGTCTTATAAATTGAAAGGAAGAAATGGACCGTACAACTCATGTACTTGTATTTTGGAATTAGGCAAAACTATTAATTTTGGAATTTTAATTACAGCCACTCCCCCTCTCTTCCCGAAATAAATTCAAGTTAATGACTTCGCCTTTGATAATAAATTTCATGATAAATACTGATTCTACTGATTAATACTAAAAATTAAGTTTGAGACAGAATAAGATTTAAAATTTTTCATAAGAAATGTATATGCAAGCAAAAATAATGAATACAAAATGCAAACGATTTACATAATTTTATGTACACATTTTGAGTCAATAAATAAATTTTACACGTTTACTACTCAGGTACATGTAAGTTAATCCTATTTAAATTTATTAAATTTTTGTCAATTCAAATCATTATAACATAAATTGTTTTTGTTTATCAAAATGACAAAAAGGTTCATCATATAATTACAAAATACTAGACTATAGGTCGTTCAGTTATAGAAAAAAAAATTCTTTACTTTCTGCAGATTTAATGTAATGTACCGTTTTAAAACTACGCAGATCGAGAGAGAGAGAGAGAGAGAGAGAGAGAGAGAGAGATGACTACAAAGATGTTCTTACAAAAAAACTCTGCTTGTGTGGTCTCTGTCTTTAAAAAAAAGTAACAGCTACTCTTTATTTTGTTTTCATTAAAAATGTAATTATGCAGGAAATCAAAAACATGCATATTTTCAACTTTTATGTGTTTTATATGCGCTCAGATTATCTTACACTACAATGTATGTAAAATCAAATCCTAAAGAAAATCATGAAAATTAAAGATGTATATTGATTGATTTCTCTATCAAAGTTTGTCTTCGAAAAAAAAATAGGAATAATTCATTCTTGAACTTAACTGTGTAATTATCACCTTCTTACATCGATATTATAAAAGCAATAATATATTTCCCCATTTCAAAATCTCTTATTGTTTATGACTCCCCTCCCCCCCTCCCTGGGTTCCGTCTTAGATTCGCCGGAAACTTCACTTGTCCTAGATACCTAGAAAATCATTACAATCGTCCTTAACTGAGTACTCTGTACATTCAATGTTAATTGCAAATTCGGGAGGTTCTGAACCTTTTCTCCGACTACCTCTAGATCTACGCATGTGGACGAGAAGTAAATAACAAATGGACTCTTCGAACATACAAAAAAAAATATTTGGTTTTATGAGGGGTAATTTTTTTTTTAATTTTTTCTTAAATGTAGAAAATTATTAGGAAGAGGATTAGTATGCTTTTGAAACCGATCTTTTATATTGATATATATATATATATATATATATATATATATATATATATATATATATATATATATATATATATATATATATATATATATATATATATATATATATAAATATGTTGTTGGGAAAATATTTTCTTTCTAAATAGACAATTTTGATGGGTTTCTTTTTAGTGAGTGAAAGTGAAAGAGAAACTAGAGGTACCGTGATCAATGAGTTCAATAAAAGATCCCCCCCCCCCCCCCCCCGCCTCCAATATAAATATAGTGGCGGTGTCCATGTTTTACTGCAGGAAAACCAAAATATGTATCGGATCAAAAAGTACAATAAGGCACAATGGCAATATGTAATAAAGATTCTGTGAAAATTTCATCAAATTTCAATCAGTGGTATGAGAGGAGTTGCGGATAGAGATGGGTACCTCCAAAGCGTAACAGACGGACGGACGGACATCACGATTTCTATATAGTATTTATATGTACCCTCCCGCCTTAGCTTTTCAAGCGGAGTGTAGAAATATAGTTATATACACATGTATGTACATGTATATTGATTTACAATACCTTATACATATAACATGTACAATACCATCAAATGTGTATGAATGCATTGTCAAAAGGTAAGAAATGGTGATCGAAAAAAATATCTAAAGACAAGCTTTTCTTCTCATCAGAAATTTATTAAAATAATAAGTACGTTATTACTCAAATCAACTACGTCCCCAAGTAGTTGTAAGACCCCCCCCCCCCCCCAACACACACTTTTCAAAATATGTGTAATTAAATAATGCACTGTTTGCATTTTAAATTCTTCTAGAAGCGCACTTTATCTTTAAAACTCGCTAAATTGTTGAAAATTAATAAAAAAGGCTTTAATTTAACTTTACGCCCTAACTTACGCCTACCCATGAGTAGACGTAAAATTTTGGCCTAAATGTAGTCAGGCGTAACGATACGCTCTTTAATGAAATGCAAATCTTCGTGCTAGTCCCGACTTTACGCCGGCGTAGCTCTACGACTAGGCGTACGACCTTTGATGAAACGGGCCCCTGGCTTGTGTATACTACCTATATACATAAGATGTTACCTGAGCCCCTGAGTGTATTACCTGTATGCGTTTTCCTCAACTTTGTAAACCGAGGCCGTTTTTTTTTTCATGTTTAGCTCATGAATTGAAATGCGAAATAAAGCATTTTTTGTTGCAGACAGAATCCTTCTCAATTTCTTACTTTTAAAATAATTGATATTTTTAATAATTCGACATTTTTTAGATAAAGTGTTTTTTTTTTCTTAATGAAGTGTTAAAACGAAAATACATTTGCTCACTAAAATCTGTCGTTGTAATATGGCGACAAAAAGGGAAGTAATTCAAATTACACGTCGTCTACGCAAAACGAAAGAAGAAAGTGAATCATAAAACAGTCACTCGGTAAATAACAATGAAACTTAGATATGATGTTTTGAGAATAAAATGTTGAAGTAGAAATATTATTGTCTAAATAAATATTTTTTAAAGATAAACCCTACTTGATTTTTCCATAACGCATGGTTGGTAAAAATGGCTTCGGACCGGGTTTGATTCCCCGACAGCTATGAAACGGGAAAAGAATCATCTGCATCGTTTTTCTTTCTTTCGGATTTATTATTAATTTCAAACATTAGATACAAAGCAAGATGTTATATTCCGAGTAATTTCTCTTCCAAAACCTATTATTATACCGTAACTTCGTCACCATGTCTCGAAGAAAAAGCGACACGTACAGGATTGTCTTATAAATATAAATTCGCTTGACTCATGAACAATATTACAATGTTGTCATACTTGTTTAAAAAATAATTTTATTTAATTCCATGACACTAGCTTCAAACGCAGGTCGGTTTTTGTTAATTAATGGAGGAATAAATGTACGTTAACTCATGTTTTGACACAGAAATTAAAATTATCGATTGCAATCGTGATATGAAATCCTCCCTTTTAAAATTAAATTTATAATATATATCATAAAGCCATGATTTTCTTGTCATTTATTTAATAATTTGATAGATTGATTATATTCATGGCATATTCTTATGAATTAAAGAAAAGAAAAGAATGATTTGATTGCTCCTTTATAACGTTGGCATACAGTGCGGTAGGCATCAAAAGCCTGAAAGTTAATTCGATGATCGGTACGATCTCCAGACAAGGTACACATGATATACACAACAGCAGCAAGCTAAATGTCAATCAAATCAAAGTATCCAATCTCAGGCTTAATTTCAGATGATTGACTTAGGTTCTAAGACCAGGTAAATTTGAAGGAGGTGCTTATTTTCTCCCCCTTTAAGGGATCCTCTGGATCATCTCGTTAATCCGTAATATGTATTTTATATATGACATCTGTTCTGTCTTCTTATGATCTATATATGAGATTTCCTGATTTTTGTATTTAGTGAGACCTTTGATCTTCATATTCATATACTCTGGTCCCATAAATGATGTACATATAAGGTGACATCTGGTCCCCTAATGATGTACATATAAGGTGGCCTCTGGTCCCCTATTGATTTGCATGTAAGGTGACCACTGGTCTCCTTAATTATGTACAATATAAGTTGACCTCTGATCTCCCTAATGACGTACAACATACTTTTGGTGACCTCTGGTCTCCCTATTGATGTACATATAAAGTGATTTCGTCTCCCTATTGATGTACAAAATAAGCTGACCTCTGGTCACCTAATCTTGTACATATCAGGTGACCTCTCGTCTCCTTATTGATATACATATACGATGACATCTAGATCTGTTACCCCTATTGAAGTACAAAATAGGTGACCTCTGCCCCCCTAATTATATACACATAAGTTTAGGTGACCTTTGGTCCTATATTGACGTATATATAAGGTGACCTCTGTGCCCCTATTAATGTACAATAAAAGGGGACCTCTGGTCCCCTAGTGATATATACATGTGACCTCTGGTCCCCTGTTGATGTACATATAAGGTGACCTTTTGCCCCCTATTAATGTACAATATAAGATGACCTCTGGTCCCCCTATCGACGTACAATATAAAGTGTCCTCTCGTCCCCCTAATGATGTACAATATAAGGTGTCCTCTAGTCATATTAACTTCTTGTTACCTCTGGTATCCGTATAAAGATTATGGAAACAAGCGGTCTTATTTTTTGTACATCAATAAAGATATCATCGGTCACACAATGTAGTATATGAATAAGACACAGAAAGTTATAAGGAGGCAATAATTTCAAAATTGTGGTATGTTGGTACGTGCATGTAGTAATTCTACACATTATGTAATTGATAACTAAAAAAAAGTTATTCTACTGTGCTAAAGGATCGGTGAAAAGTCAGAGCGAAATGAAGGGAAGAGAGAGGGGATAGGGGTGGTAGGGGGGATGCACTTGATCTTTCTCTTCCGCCTGCTTGTTAGAGAACTAGATGTACAAATAATGCAGATACTGGAATTTGCTTACTCTGATTTATTAATAAGGATATCAAAGATTGGACAATGTGTTTAATGATACCTTAAAATATGGAACAATAAAATTGTAAGGGAGACCACAGGTCACCTAAAGTAATCCATAGCTGTTAAATCGACGTAAATATACCAGATATCTTGCTCCCCTGTATCTTTCCAAATACCTATCAAATGGTAAATCCTTTGACAAAAATATATTTAATCTGTGTTTTTTTTTACACTGTAAAGGCTTCATGGTAGTGCGATTTATTCCATTTTCACTTACGTAATACTATGCAACGCACTGCATTTTGTAGCGGAGTAAACAGGCCGGATAGTTTTGAACTCAGCAAGGGGACCTAAGGTCCTAGTTGAAGGTACGTTTAATACTTCTGCTGATTTTTTAAGTATTTTTTTTTTACTTACGAGAATTAGAATTGTAGAATTACACTCTCATGAACTTCTTAGCTCACCTGAGCCGAAGGCTCACGTGAGCTTTTCTGATCAAAATTTGTCCGTCGTCTGTCGTCGTTGTAAACTTTTCACATTTTCATCTTCTTCTCAAGAACCACTGGGTCAATTTCAACCAAACTTGCCACAAAGCATCCTTTGGCACAGGGAATTCAAGTTCAAATGAGGAACCAAGCCCACTTCCAAGGGGAGATAATTATGAATGAATGAAAAATTAATGGTGTCTTTTAAATTCTTATTCTCCAGAACCATTGGGCCAGGAAAGATGAAACTCATGTCGAAGCATTCTTAGGTAGTGTAAATTCAAGTTTGTTCAAATCATGAACCCCGGGAGAGGGTGGGACCAAAATGGGCGATCATAGGAATATATAGGTAGAATCTTTAAAAATTTCCTTTTCAAGTACTGCAAAGCCATGATTAGTGATATTCATATGGAAGTATCCTCAGGTAGTGTAGATACTACCTGGTAGTTTGTTCAAATCATAACCTCCAAGGATACTCAAGGGTGGGGCCACAATGGGGGTAGGGTGGGAATTTTAAGCAATGGGGAGTCAAATTCAAATTTTTACAAAGTAAGATAAACAAATAAAATGCTGAATTTTAAAAATTTAAAAATCTTCTCAAAAAATTTCTCAAGAAGTTATATGCACTATTGACATGGAGGCATTCTCAAGTAGTATTTGAGCAAGCCCCTTCCCCATCCCCTCAGTAAACTTTTCAATTCGGATCTGATTTGTGTTTTCCCTAGCTCAGGTGAGCGATGTGGCCCCTGGACCTCTTGTTTTTAATTGGCCGGATGATTAGAGAAAATACAAACATTGCAGGACTTAATAATTTGCTTGTTTGCTCTTCATTTATATTGAAACACCACCGGTGTCACTGGAAAGCTGCAAATTTTAGACTATAGTTAAGCATAGTTGATTAAAAAAATATCAAAACATTATTGTAATTTTTATTTGCATTGATTTATTTGGGGAAAAGCATATATGTCTTGTACATTTCAACCGAAGATGTACATGTTATAAAAGTATTTCCACTTGAAGGCTAAGCGACCTGGGGCACTTTGGACTTGTGCTCCCTTTCTGTCAGAAACGACAGCTTTCATGCACACATCAGATCCGCTAAGCCCATTAAGAGCATCAATAACAGATTGTGCACTCCAGGGATAATGAATAATAACAACGGTCTCAGTTCTAACACCACTCATTTTTGCTTGGTAACTTTGTATGTTTATCTTGGGTTTTTCCTTTGGTACGCTTGACGTTAAAACATTCCTTCCGTCTTTTTGCAAGTATTTATCTCCTCCACAGAGATTAAAACCATGGCCATGATCTCCAGTATCAGATTCAGCCATTGCATCGTATACGAGGACGACCCAATCCCTCCAGTAATATTTTGTTGAGTAGAAGTTGTACAATCGTTTAGCAAATTCAGTGTGACTATCGTGTTTGTGTTGAGCAGAGAGGTTTTCCAAATCTTTCAATTTTTGAGTTTCCCATGCAGCAGTGGCTGTCTTATCCACACATTTGACTTTCTTAAGAACAGTCTTTATGTTTTTCTCCCAGTGCTCTTTTTCCATTTTATAAGAGGCTTTCCTATTCGTGAGCTCCAAATAGGCTAAATTAATCCTCACAGCTGTCATGAGAAGTGCTACACATCCAGCCATTACCTTTTGCATTTTCTTACGATCGTAATTTGTATATTTCATTGCTTCATCTGGAATATTGTCAGTGAAAGATCTCTTTGTCATAATACCACTATATATTTTTTGTGCTGCACTGTGATAACTTCCCTCAAAGGCTGAGATAAAACGCATCTTTTGTCCTTCAACAGCATCTTTAGGAGCTTTCAATAACATATGTAGTCGATATGACAAAGCGTGGATATTTTGTTCAATTCCTGAAAACTGGGATTTGAGAGCCTTTGATCGTACGAGGTTTGTAACTTCGTTAAAAAGTCTTTCCATATTTCTGAAATTTGAATCTACTTTCGAGAATTGCTCTTTCAAGTAAGTTAAAGTGGGATCCTCTTGTTTGGGTAGGAATAAAGTTATAATATCCATTATTGGTCCAATAGCAGCCAAAAACGGCGCAACTTTTCCCATTACTTTAGTGAATTTAGCTAGGATCTTGACACCAGACACTATATCGGTAATAGCATTGGTTGCCTCAATTCCGGCTTTCACAATCTCTGTTGCCTTTGCTGCATCGTCTCCTGCGTCAGCATGAAGGTCAGTAATGAAGACCAGCAGCAACACAAATACCAACAGACGAAAAAAATCTGCATGATTGCGATCAATTGTAGAGGGAGATCTATAATAACAAAACATTCAAGATAAAGCACCAAAGAAAAAGACCAAAAAAAATCAATTTCGCCTATTTTTAAATGGTCAATATTTCAAAGAAATAGAAAACATTTATTTGCTGTACATGTTATCATTGGAAAATAATTTTAGACTATATTTAGATAATTTTTTCAGTATTCTTATTCAAAGATAAAGCTATTTTCGTAATAACCAAGTAATATTCATACTACACGTACATGAACAACTTAATTTTCAAATTCAAACACATGTGTCCAGTTGAAGGCCACAGAACATTTTTTTCTTCTTCTCATTTAGACGTTTTTGAATAAATTCTGATTCATATGAATATAAAAACAAGTTAGCTAATGAAGAAACACAATTAGGTTGTTGATAACAGTTTGTTAGAAGACATGGTCTCTGAAGACTACATAAATGTTTTCAATGAGGAATTCATGCATCCTTCTCATATCAACTTCAAAGTACTTGTGTGTAGAACCAGAGTCATCTTTTAACAACGTAGTTTTGTTGATGACAATTTACAAAATAGGAACGGACAAGATAGGGTAAGACTCTTATTTGGCCCCAAATTTTGGGTGTCTTTCAGAATGATCCAACAGTTTATCCATAAAAAGCTATTTTCACCCCTGTCGTAAAATGAGTCTTGGTTCTAAGATTTAGAATATACACAGGTCACCGTGAGGTCAGGAAATAGGTCAATTTTGAATTTTCTCATTGTTATGCAATTTTCCATCGCTCTACAGTAGATTTTGTTTCGGAAAGCATAGAGCACAAGCTTGCCTACCTACCAAATTTATATATTTAATACACTAGTATCAGATGAAGTTTATATGTAAAAATCTCAGATATATAAGCTTGTGCTCTATGTTTTCCAAAGAGAAAAGTATCTCAAATATGAAGAAATTCTACCAGAATTGAGGAAATTCTCGAAATGTCCTACTTCTGCACCTTCTAGTGGCGTCCATGTAAGCTTTGAATCTAAATTAGCGCTTGTTTTAAAGTAAGCATAATTTTAACTTCTTAACTACAAACCATCACAATTGTACCAGTGTTCCGATTTTTACATCAAATAAGGGACCAGATTCGGCCATTACCCTATCTTGTCCCTTCTGACTTCAGTTTTATTTAAGAAGCAGTTGTCTATGATATTTAAAAAAAACAACTCATTTAATTTTTCATGAGGAATAGTTGTATAAAATGTAGAAAAACAATACGTTTTGATATTACTTATTTTGATCGTTGTCCCTGTATAATTCTTGTCCTCCCTGAATATTCATTGACCTCCCTGCCCACCCACTGTCGTTGTCCCTATCTATCCTGACCTCCCCTAGTCATCCCCTGACATATTGTTGGCCAAGAATAGAGGTTTAAAATATATTCTTGTTGCAAATTAAGAAATGTCATTTCGTAAGTTCTATGGTTGATACAATGACCAGCAAATACAATTTATTACTGAGACAAATGCTGACTGACGTTTTTCATACTAATTGTTGGTCCATTATTTATACAAATGTACACTGAATTGATGTCGGATTTTTCCGATATTTCCCGATCATGACAAAGAGCACACGGCGGATATGACCTGTCAGCAGGGGATGCTCACTCCATAATGGCATCTGATCCTACCTCTGATGTTTTAGAGGTCCTTGCTTGCTCTGCTCCTAACTTGTATGGTTTTATGTACTTTGATATTGAATACTGTTCGTTATCCTTCATTCATCAAAATCGGTGACCATGCTTGACAACTAAGTTGAATTGGTTACAGAGAATGGCTCTTAAAGGCCGAGGTTTTCAACCGTACGGTTTTCCTCAGGTAAGTTTGGTGTGGGGTGGAGCTTAATCGAAGCAGCTGAGAAGCCCCGAGGGAACGATGCTGACTTGTGTATACTACCTATATACACAGGATGTTACCTGAGCCTTTGAGTGTATTACCTTTATGAGTTTTCCTACGACTTTGTAAAAAGACTTTGTAAACCGAGGCCGTTTTTTTTTCATGTTTAGGTCAGGAATCGAAATGCGAAATAAAGCATTTTTCGTTGCAGACAGAATCCTTCTCAATTTCTTTTTTAAAATAATTGATATTTTCAATAATTCGACATTTTGTATATACTGTGTGTTTCTTAATGAAGTGTTATAACGAAAATACATTTAGCATCAAAATCTGTCGTTGTAATCTGGCGACAAAAAGGGAAGTAATTCAAATTACACGTAGTTTACGCAAAAGGAAAGAAAAAAGTGAATCATAAAACAGTCTCTCGGTAAATAATAATGAAACTTAAATGTTTTGAGAATAAAATGTTGAAGTAGAAATATTATTGTCTAAATAAATATCATTTTAAGATAAACCCTACTTGATTTTTCCATAACGCATGGTCGGTAAAACGGCCAGGGTTTTGATTCCCCGACAGCTATGAAATGGGAAAGGAATCATCTGCATCGTTTTTTTTTCTTCCGGGATTCATTATTAATTTCAAACATTAAATATGTTATATCCCGAGTAATTTCTCTTCTAACACATTATTATACCGTAACTTCGTCACCATGTCTCGAAGAAAAGCGACACGTACAGGTTTGTCTTAAATATAAATTCACCTGACTCATGAACAATGTTACAATGTTGTCATACTTGTTTTAGAAAATAATTTTATTTAATTCCATGTTACTAGCTTCAAACGCAGATCGGTTTATTTTGTTAATTAATGGAGGAATACATGTTTTGACACGGCAATTAAAATCATCGATTGTAATCGTGATTTGAAATCCTCCCTTTTAAAATTAAATTTATAATATGTTTTATATAGCTATGATTTTTCTTGTCATTTACCTAATTATTTGATAGATTGATTATATTTATGGCATATTCTTATGAATTAAAAAAAAAGAACGATTTGATTGCTTCTTTATCACTTGGCATGTGCGGTAGACATCATAAGCCTGAAAGTTAATTCAATGGTCGGTACGATCTCCAGACAAGGTACACAAGATATACACAACAGCAGCAAACTAAATGTCAATCAAATCAAAGTATCCAATCCCAGGCTTAATTTCAGATGATTGACAGAGGTTCTAAGACCAGGTAAATTTGAAGGAGGTGCTTATTTCCTCCCCCTTTAAATAAAAATAACGATATTTAAAATTCATAATTAAAATGAATGGCTAAAAACTAAATGAATAAAATAAAGTTATTATTATTACTATTATTATTATTATTATTATTATTATTATTATTATTATTATTATTATTATTATTATTATTATTTCATGTTATAAAAATATATGTAAAACTTTACTGAAATAAATAAATCATTACTTATTCATTTATCTTTTTATTTGACTTAAAGTGAAATATTTTTCTAACATCTATATTAAGTCGGTGACTTTCTCATACAAAGAGAACAATGTTATTTTAAACATGAATACACAGATGCAGAGTGGCCACGGTTACTCTGCACAAAACAAACAAGGTATCAGTGAAAAAGACAACTAGTCAAGACTGCATGTGTTCCCTGAGTCACTGGTAAACTATCAGCTAGGAACTTCTTTCATAACCATGTTAGGTTTTTTTTTAGAAAAACTTTTTCCGGTCAAAACAAAGTAAAAGTATAAAAAAAAATAATAAAAAAATTAAAATTAAATAAACAAAACAAAAACAAACAAGCAAACAAACAAACAGACTACAATTGACTGATTATTTTGATATTCATCATGGAAGTAAAGTAATTTTAAGAAGTATTAATATGCTTTAAAAAATCCTTTGACGCACTCTTTAGCGTAAAATGGTTTATATATAATGAAAAATATCAATTAAATTTTCAGTGATATAATGAAATAATTTCTTTGTATCGTCAATTAAAAAAAATGATTTTTAAAAATAATAATTAAGTTAGTTTTTTTAAGCTTTTATTAATTTATTTTTCATTTATATCTTTTCATTAAGTTAGTTAGTTAGTTAGTTTGATAATTAGTGCTAATCAAGAGTGAGAATTGCCATAATCTTGAAAATTCCTAAGTTTTGTGAAAACATCTACCTTTTGTCTATTTCTTAACCTTTTCCTTTTTTATCAATCAACTTTGAGAATCTTTTAACTTATTCACTATTTATTTAATAGAACTAAATTTTTATATTCGGGAATAAATTATCAAATCTTTGCATCGTTTTTCTAGTGAATTAAAAAAATAAATAAAATAAAAATAATGATATTTAAATACATAAATCCAAAAAAATAAAAATAATAAAATAAAATAAGATAATAAATTAAAAAGAATAAATAAAGTAATTATTATTGTTTTTTTTAATATGGTAATAAAAATATATCTACAAATGGACTGAAATAAATAATAAGAAATAAATAAATAATTGATAATAATCTTTTTCATTAGTAAGAGTGAAATATTTTTTTCTAATATCTAAATAAAGTCGATGACTTTCTCATACAAATAGAACAATGTTATTTCAAACATGAAAATGTATAATTCTATTTCATATTATCAATAGAAATTATTTTATTTAAAATAATTTTCATCAATAAAATGTTTTATTTCATTTCACTTTCCTTAATTTAAAGAGAATAATATTCTTTCTTCTTAATAAGGTCGGTGACTTTCAGATACAAAGAAAACAATGTTATTTCAAACATGAACACACAGCTGGTCACGACCTCAAGGTAAATAAGGGATAGTGGTCAGAGAAAACAAAACACGAGTGTTCAATAAATAATATCCTCGATGCTCGGAAAGAAACAAAAACTTTGTCAATGATTCAGTCTTAATGATTTCACTTTAATATTCTCTTTTAATGAAAACACATTTCCGAAACAATTTTATCCAATTTCCGATCAAATTTAAAACACATTTTTAGTATGGCCCTTCGTATACTGGAATATGGCAGATTCTTTGATTTCCTGGACTTATTTCTTCTTTCTGCGCTTTTTCTCAAGTTTTGAGAGTAAAACAAGTCAAAAGGTGAAAGATCTTGCGAATATTCTTTGTGTGACAAAACATTAACTATCTGTTTATCCCCATTATATACCCTTTTACTCTTCATGGTGTGTGGGTTTAGAAGCTGTCATGAAAACATTAAATGTCGTGGATCCGTGATTTCAAATTCATCCTCTCATAAACCTTTCGATGTATTTCCAAATATTTGCTTTCTAGGCTCCTCCTCCTCCTCCTCCTCCTCCTTCTGCCTCCCCGAATAAGAATTTGAATAACAACTTAACAAGATCCTAATATTTAAGAAAATGAAATGGCATATAAAACTGTTTTTGTGTTTTTGCAATTCCTTGCTCTTCTCAGACTTCAGCCCTTTTTGTCAAGCGTATCTTACTTTTAAATTGTTTTCAGGGTTAAAGCAATTGATTCAACTTTCATTATCTGTTTGAATTTCAGACAAACGTCTTTAACCACAATTTTTGATTTTTAAAAATAATTGTTTCTATATTCTTACACGCTGTCGTTTTCACTCATTTCTCAAAACATAGGGTAACCATTAAGTACTAAGGGTGTTTTTTTACTGTCCAATATTTCTTTCAAGCCTGTAAATTACCCCCAAAATAATGCCTATCCATTTTGCTATTTGTCTTAAAGTCAATCAAACATCATCAGTAATAATTAGTTGAATTTAGGCAAACAGTACATAGGTTGATGTACGTCCCTGTCGCCAAGGATCGTTCTCATTTTTGAGGCCCATTACATCTTTTTTGTTCTTTGAAATCTGCCTGCTTTTGTGTCTATAAAACAGACATTGCTTGTTGTAAATTTCATTCAATGAATATTTCTTTGGTATTCTTATCAAGTTTTACAGGAGTTTTAATGGAGCGTTTAATTTCACTCCAGTTTACTGATTCTTTACCATTCATTTTTAATGTAGTGTCTCGAATAGCCCTTGTTTTCCAGCTTCTCACGATGGAACTATGTGATGAAAAGTGGTCACATAAATTGTAATCAATTCATTAAAGATTCAATCATGAGAGAAAGTCAAGCTTAAAGTAATATGATTTCTATATTTTATGTCATAGCGCTTAGGACATTAACTATTGAACAGCCCTCGAAGGTGTCATGTCTGTGTATCTTGAGTCACTGGTAAACTATCAACTGGTTAAAATTCTTCTATAACCGTGTTAGGTTTTCGAAAAGCATTTTTTTTTCTATCGAAACAAAGTAAAAGTATCAATAAGATCGACGGATTAAGATTGTACATATAATGAGAATATTGTTTTGTATCCAAAATGGAAATAAAATAAATGAAAGAAGTTTTAATACACTTAGAAATATCCTGACGCATATTTCAGAGTACATATAAAATTGTTTATATCGAAACAAAAAAAAAAAAAACAGAATAAATCAAACTTTTGAAGATATAATTAATTTATTAATTGATTGATTTGTCAGTATTGTCAAAACAGCAGCATATTCAAGACTATGACATTGCTCACTCTTCATTTGTAACAAGAATATATTTTAAATCCTTTTTCTTGTCCAAAAGAAATATCAAGGGACAGCAGGGGAGGTCATGATAGACAGGACCAAAGACAGGGGACGGCAAGAAGTGGACCGGGAGGTCAGAGAATGTCCGGGGACGACAGGGGCGACGACGAGAGACGACAGATAGTTGAAAGGGTAGTAAGGGACAATGAAAGGGGATCATAGGAGAAAGTCAAGAAGCTATAAGAAAATGTCAGGGATTGACGGGGGAACGACAGGTGGTACTGAGTATTTTGGAATCTAAGGGGAAAATTAATGTAGTAGTTCATCTGATTAACAACAAAAAATCATTTCTAAAATAGTTTATAGATCAATACATTTGACGTTTCTTCCTAAGAGCAGTAAATATATATATATATATATACATGTATATATATATATATATATATATATATATATATATATATATATATATATATATATATATATATATATATATATATATATATATATATATATATATATATATATATATATATATATATATATATATATATATATATATATATATATATATATATATATATATATATATGGAAAATGTTGTAGAAGTGCATGGTATAGGTTAAGTTATAAATAAAAATTAAATCCAAGATAAACAAACAAGTTTACGTTAAATTTTTTACACTAAGCGCTTTCGCCGTAAACTTGTTTGTTTATCTTGGATTTAATATATATGTATATATATATATATATATATATATATATATATATATATATATATATATATATATATATATATATATATATATATATATATATATATATATATATATTTGTAACCTTGGATTAAGGGTAGGTGATAAGTAGAGAATTTTCTAGAACCTGCCATGAATCTCTGTAAGGATTTTTATGAAGATTAATTCTTTACAGCTTACTGAACTGTGTTGCAATACACACTGAATGTTCACTTCATAGAAATGTTACGTTAACTTTTCCCCGCGAGAACTTTATAGCATGTTATAAGTTTCTCTAAAGTTAAGCATTAATAATTAGGACGTGTTATATTTTAATACGATTCCAACTTTTCTTTTTTATGAGATTTAAGAAAGTATAAAATAAAGGGGAGTTGGCATTGGATTAAAGATTAAATACACTTTTTGAAAGTGCGTGAAAAATGCGTGACTGCTGGCAAAGGGGTTAAGAATCCAATATAGGTGGGGTAGATCGAACACATCTCGGTTTAGTGGAATGTTAGAAGTTTACAATCCTTAAATGTACTTTGAAGAATATTATCTCTTTGGACAGTTAACTGTCAGTATAAGTAGGATTTCCAGAAAACGAACTGTACCTGTAAAAATATGAAATATCTGCGCCATTTTAATCGAAAATGTGCAGAAAAATATTTGCTCTGTTTTTTTTTTTTTTTTTTGTTTTATTTTAATTTTTTAAATTTTTTTTTAATTTATTCTTTTTTTTGGGGGGGGGGGGGGGGGCTTTTTAAGAAGAACTACTTGTCAAAGTAGTTTTAAACCAAAGCAAGCCTAACTTAATGGAAATTAAAAAAAATGCATTTGAAATGCAGTATTAAAAGAGTTATACTTTCAAATTGGAGGGAAAAATAAGGGTTGAATACAGTTTTCTTATATGAGCACACTTTTTCAATATTATAGCTATTCATATTAAAAAGAGCTTATTAAAATGTATTTTTTCAATGAAATATAAATGAAAACATAAATATTACCTTGAGTAGTCAGGATCCACCGTTCAGTGCAAATTATTTTGTCTTTGCTTTTATAGATAAATATTTTCATAGGATCGGAAACACCTGCCGAACAATTTACTATAAAAAACCAATAAATAATATTTTTCAAACAAATTGTAAAACATTGTCATTTATTTTCTTTAATCATAAAATTCTTTGCATTTCAAAGATGCATATGTTGCAGAATAAATAAAAAGCGTATTGAATTGATACACCTAATGATATGCAATGCATCATCAAAAATGAGTCAACCAATCATACAAATTCAAAAAAGATCAGTAAACTAAAAGCTTTTAATGTTCCACATTTTAATTTTCATCGAGATCTCAATTTTTTGCAAACGTATGTCAAAACATCAGACATAGAGTCTCAAATATATGAAAATAAAACTGTTTTAAAGATAGAATAATTATGAACAAAATACTTTTAATTTGTAGGCAGTGTCTCAAAGAAATTAAATACATATATATTAAAATATGCTTTCAATTTTAGTTTAAGAAAAATTTCTTACATGATATGTGGTAGAAGATTACACCCTGATTTTAAGTAGGTTGATACTAGCTGTATCTCTACTATCTGTTGCTTGTTGATGCTAATTCTAGCATGTAATTTTGTAAAATGTTGTTGTTAGCTGGATGCTGCATTTACTGGTTCTGAATAATTAACTTCTGCACGGTAACTGTAATGAGTGATAAAATTAAGTTGATCAAGAATTATTTTGGGTAATAAAATTTTATTGTTATGTTGTTAACATGTCAAAACTATACAAACCTCCCCCATCTAAATAAAATCTTCGAAATCAGGATTGGTAGAATTGGAAGACTTTTTAAAATTAGATTTTATTTACTGTGGAATAATCACTGTTCACGGGATCAAAGTTCACGAATTTCATCCGAATCCTGTTCTTCGATGTAAAGTCCACATGAACATTGAAACACATATTCTGATTCCGCAATAATGAATACTTCATCTGAATGCATGCGGAAAGTATTTCGTTTTAATCATTGTTTTTATTCTTTTACATATAACATTGGAATATAAATTGTTATGAAATTAGGAAATGCTCATTGATAAAAAATTAATCTGTACATTCACTTCCCATTCACTATTTTCTTGCTTTTAAAAGCGCAGATTTATGAAATGATGAATAACACTGATGTATTGCTTTTTAACTTTACACTTGTCGGCAGAAGCAGGGACGTAGCAACGGGGGGGGGGGGGGGGGGCAGGGGGGCCTGCCCCCCTCTCCCCCCACTTTTTTCCCCAACATTACCTTTACTATAGTAAATGTTTATTGAAAGGATGGTTGGTCCCCCCACCTTTTACCATAGTATAGTGATATCAAGGATTGTACGAAAAAAAAAATTGGAAGTGATAGTAAGTGGGCTTCGAAAAAGTTGGCCACTAATACCCCCCCCCCCCCCTCCACGAAATAGGATTTTCGAGTTTGGGGAACTTTTAATTTTTTCCTTTTTTTTTTTTTGTCAACTTTTTCAGGTAAATAAAAAAAAAAATTCTGGTTGCCCCCCCCCTTTCAAAAACGATGCAACGTGCCTGAGAAGATATCCCAACTGTAAATCCAATTTAAAAATTTAATGAAAAAAAATCTGTTGACAGTTTTAAAAGTAGGTGGCTACTCTCAAGAAGGAAAAGAAATCGAGCTTATATAGCCTTCTTCTGGCAGAAAAAAGTTGAGTTTTAAAGTTTGGCTGGACACAATTTCTTCCTCATGTGTTGCTGCACGATACGAAATCATCGTATTAACTGAAAAACAGTAATAATTGTTTTATTATATGATTCAATGATTTAATTACACAACTCATTACTTGTTGGCATTTGTTGAAGTCCTTATCAATTACAAAGAGAGAAGCAGAGTTACCTCACCTATTGTATTAATTTGAAATGTTTAAAATTTATTTTAGTTGCCATGAAAGAAAAAAAAATGATAGGTTTTGAAAGTACGTAGGATTATCAGTGAGGAATTATAGGTTCAAAAACTTAAATGTAACCCGTCGGTAGAGATCAGAACAGATAATTCAGAGTTCTTGGGTTTTGATATTTTATATATACATATATGGAGATTAACCCTTAACAATATATGGAGATTAACAGTTAACTGTGTCATGACTTTATATATTTTGATTAAATTTACGCTTTAGATTTCCAAAGATAACCTCTTGCTTTTTGGAGCAAGAAGTTGGAGACACCAATTGCAAATCCTTGGAGCAGAAAATGTGAACACATAATGACTACGCACTCCCTAGTCCCAGTCCCCCCCCCCCCCCCCAAAAAAAAAGATACAATATATTTATATATATGTATATGTTAATTAAACAAAAGCTTATTTTGTTTGAGCACAGTATGCTGCTTGAGTCCCAAAGTCAACTCTGCTTGTTCTCTCACTTCTTCTTGGCAAATTTTTCGAGACTTCAAGTATTTCGATTGTATTATATACGAACAATATCGGGTGTTCCACGATTAATTCAGTACATTTTATGTAAAATTAAACAAATCTGATCATTAAGACCAAATACATGACACTTCAAGCTTCCTGGCATTTAATAATACAAGTGTTTATAAAGAATAGGCTAGCGATGTTGTTATGATGCGATTATTTGCAAAAGCATCACCAAAACTTGCCTAGGGTATTAAGGTTTACTTTTCAACTAAACAAAAAAAAAATATCAATTTGTTTGTTTATTTCTTTAACCTAATTTTAACTATTAAACGAAAAAGGGCCAGAATTTAGACATATGTATTTTCCAATCTTTTAAAAGCCTACAATAAAACTGTTCATTCAGTCAGAAATGAAACTAAAAGTGAGCAAGCTCACATACCACACGCTCCCCAAAAAATCGAAGTGCTGAAATTCCCAGAAAAAAATAAAGGAATCAGAATTTCCTTGCATTATGCATATCTACACATCGTGTCCATGTCTGCAAAGTATGGCGAAATTCTGTGCAGTAGTTTATAAGGAGTTTTGCTGACAAACTGTCCATCTCTATATTCAAGATATGGCCAAAAATTTATTTTGAAAAGTGCGGAAATTCCTGGAGAAAATCATGGAATCGGAACTTCCTGTTAATATGCACATCTCTACTTTGTGTCCTAAATCTCTGCAAAGTTGACGAAATTGTACGCAGCGGTTTATGAGGAGTTGTGCTGACAAAAAAAAAACAGGACTGACGGACTGACTGACACACTGACTGACTGACGGACGGGTCAAAAACATTATACCTCAAGCAACTTGTTGCATGGGGTATACAAAGACTATTATTGTTATTTTAATACGTTTCCAAATGTTTTATACGTTAAGGTAAAATTGTTTGCAGAACTGGAACAAATTGAAAGGCAATTATTTTTAATTTTTGTTAATATCCAAAAATGTATCAATCTCATGTTAAGGTTATCTACATGTATAGTGCATGTCAAACAAGTTTAATCTTTATTGTCAAACTCAATCGTGGAAGAAAAATGTATATCATATACATACCCCCCCCCCCCCTGCATAGACTGAATAACTGGTTTTACTTTTTAATATTCATATGGAGCAGACTTTGTGCAAAACCTTATGCGCGAAAAGAAGAAAACTCTTGCTGTAAGCTTCAACTCGACATTTAGGTATCTCGACGACGTATAATCAATTGACAATGGTAATTTCCATTCCTATTTCGATACAAGATATCCTGGTGAGCTTGAGACATAAGATACCACAGAGTCTGACACATCTGTTTCATACTTGGATATTTTACTTGAAAAAGACTTTAATTGCAATTTAACAATCAAGCTCTATTATAAACGTTATAACTTTTCTATCCCTTAGTATTCCCTTACTTATATGCAACAATATTCCTTCATCACCTGCATACGTCGTTTATATATATTTCAGTTGAGTCGATACGCAGGAGCATGCTCTACGTATGAACAATTTCTAAAACGAGGTAAATTATTGACAAACAAGTTGATGAAACAAAAATATCAGCAGTCTCCTTTAATGACATCATATCGTAAGTTCTATTGGTCGATACAATGACCTTGTCAGCAAACACTTATCATTGAGTCAAATGCTTTTATACTAATTGTTAATCCATTCTACACTGAATTTAGGACTGATTTTCCCGTTATTTCTCGATCATGAAAAGGAGCACAAGGCAGGTGTGACCGCAGTCAGCAGGGAATGCTCACTGCTCCATAGCAACTGATCCCACCTCTGATGTTTTAGAGGTCCATGTTTTCTCTGCTCCTATTTTGTATTGTTTTATGGACTTTAATATTGAATAGTGTTCGATATCTCCATAATCTTCATATTCCAAACATAAAACAAAGCCTAGCACCACGGTATTAATCAGGGCTGGGTTTCACAAAGCTATCGTAAGATGTGTCCCAAGATAGATATAACGATCATCTTAAGATTTGACTTATGACAATCATAAGATTTCTCACTGCTGTTTCACAAAACTATCTTAAATATAAAAAAACCTTAAGACATTTCTTAAGACATTATCAACTGAGGGAATTGTTCTTAAATATGTGTGCATCAAATTTATAAAAGTTTATACAGTTGTTTTTGTTTCATTTTCTTTGAAATATTGAAATAATAGTGTGTCTAATATAGTTTCTTTTGCATATATACCCTTGGAAAAAACATTTTATTGCATCAATTTTAAGGTGCTTTGTGTGGTTGTGTTTGGGTGGGGTGGGGTGGGGGTCATGAAAACTAAACTTGAATTAATTTTATCACTTAAAATTACTGAATCAAATTTACTAAAATGTCTGCTAAAATTAATAGGTGCTGACGGAGATACTACTTTTAATTAAAGCTACTAATGTATATGAACCTTTGCAAATAATAAATTATTTTAGCAAAGAATCCTTTCGAAACACCATATTGTGTTAAAAATTCGTTCATAAAAAAATCGATGATGGTGTC
Organism: Saccostrea cuccullata; assembly: GCF_032062105.1. Taxonomy (NCBI): domain Eukaryota; kingdom Metazoa; phylum Mollusca; class Bivalvia; order Ostreida; family Ostreidae; genus Saccostrea; species Saccostrea cuccullata. Next base: position 6,653 of record NW_026929041.1, on the reverse strand, counting down.
TCTGAAACGATTCAACTACTGCAACCAAATAACAATGCTTCATGAAACAGATAAAGAAAAGAAACGAAAGAACACTTTCCAATCAAAATTTTACAGTTTCAAAACTATTAAAATCATGAAGAAAGCATGTACATACAACATCAAATGTTACTGCATTTGAACTTTTATTCACTTCCGGTCGATTATAGGGATACCTCAAAAAATAAAACTAAATCATTTTCATCTAATTTTGTTCGACTGGTATGAAATGTTTACTTTTACAAATATCTTAACAAAAAAAAAAAAAAAAAAAAAAAACACAATTGAACAAAATAAATTAAATTAAAGCATCTAAAAATGCAGAAGTTATTTTACTTTCAATTCATAAAAATGCATACACTTAGTATTTCGTATTCTTATTAATTAAAATATATTTACTTTACCTATCAAAAGATAAACTATATGTATCTTGAATTACATGAGACATTTAAAAGATAGTAATGCTTGGTCATAGATGTTGTAATATTCTTGCGAGGTATTCAATCCAAATTAAACAATTTTGAAAAAAGTTGTATATGACATCTGGATCTTACATACATGTGCAAAGCAGAAGCAGTTTTTTCGGGGGATTGAGTTGCGAATTCAGTTGGGAGGGAGCACAATCAGACAAAAAAGCCTTGAAATGAATAAAGTTTAAAAAAAGTTAAGGGTTTCTGTGGTATATTAGGCAAATTATTGGGGATGCTGTGAGTGTTCCAACTGACCTGATATAGTCCAAATGATTGCCCTATCTCTAAAAACCGGTTTCATTAAATATCCTTCGGTTTTTAGTCAAAAGATATACTCTCGCAAGTTTTAAAAGAAATACTGTGGCAATTTTCACTTAAGACTTAAGACATGCATCTAGTTGTCTTGAGAATATGATGGATCTTATGATTATCGTAAGATATGACAGTTCTGTGAAACGGCCATGATAAATTTCGGTCTTAACAGATCTTAGTCATCAGATAGTTTTGTGAAACGATATCAAGGTACACATCACTCAAAAGTAGAATAACAAAGGGCTAAAAAGTCAGCCAAAATGCGACCCAAATGAAAGGTTATATTTGCTAACAAGGTCATTAAAACGAAAATACATGTAACATTTATAAAATGCCGCCCCTAAACGTAACCATCATTAACTGCACCTGCTGCGTATATTTTCATTATTCCTATGTTGACATTAAGTAACAGACGGAATAAAATAAAACGTAAAATCTTTTTGAAGAATAAGACATCGTAATAACAGACGGTATAAAACTTAATAACTTTGAAAATAATATCAAAGTGGTTGTTTTCAAATTTATGTCTTGGTCGTAATTCTGCATCATTAATGTACTGGATACAGCTGATTCCATGAAGCCATATTATATTTGCAATGCAATTTATTCATATAATTAGACAGGCTTTGTTGTGCTTGACTTCAAAGGAAAACTCGCCGGGTCATGTCTCAAGCATATATGTTATATGTAACATAACTAAAAAGTCTGCTATTGCAAGCAATAGCGTTTGTCGCCCCGAACTGGACAAAACTTTTATTTTTTTTATCACTAAAACAATACCCATTAGCTAAGCTTGGACAGCCATGAACTCGTATCAGTCCTTTCCGTACTTTGATTTAAAAATCAAAGTTAAAGAATTTTCCCTTTTCCCTTGTTTCCATGGCAACTATTGACAATTTGCAATTTTTAAATGCAACACGCACAATAACAGATACTAATCATTAAATCAATAAAGTTTCATGACGAATGCCCAAGGGACCAGAGAGAACTCTCTCGGACAAAATTCGTCGCTTTCTCCTGGTTTCCATGGCAACGATGGCCATTTTGAAACCGAGTGACCACACAACACAACTACAAGCAGTGATCATCCTTTGAGGAAAGTTTCAGGAAGATTGTCCCAGCCATCTTCGAGAAACAGTCCGTAGAACAAAAACATGCGTACAATCGCAAGATTTCGCCCCCGACGTCGTTCAGGGCAATATAATTAAATACTCGGGTATCAATAAAAGATTTATCGCATTTAATATAATGAAGAATTTAATAACCTTGATGTATAAAAGCTGAGTCGTATTCAAATCTAATGCACTGAATGCTGTTATATGAAAACAACGGGATAAAAAGTAAAAAATAAAAAAACTAAATTTTACAAATCTTGCATTTCTCTTCTTTTAAATGCCCTTCTTTTGATGGGACGTTTTATGCTATAGCGTTCGTATCCATCTGTCTGTTTCAGTGTTTGTTAGCTTTTCGTGTCCGGCTGTTAACTTCAATGCCATTAGGCCCAAAATTATCAAACTTTTCAGCTGATATTTCTTGAGTAGAAGGTGTGTGACGCACATGAAAAGGAGGTTTCTTTGACCTAAAATTAAGATGCTGTGGCCAACTATAAAAAAATGCTGACAGAACTATAACTAGAAAACTACTGGACCAATAGCCTGATCAAGCTTTGTCATTTAATGCATCCTAGGTATAACTTCAATGTCATCATTTTAATTTAAGTGGAATTTCTTTTTTAATCAAACTTTTAAAATAAATTTGGTGTGAAGTAATTGAAACTAATTCGTAATCTATAAATTATTCGGGAAGCTTGAATACAGTACTCACAATACTACTTTTCATCTTGGTTGACCCCCCCTCTCCCCCCCCCCCCCCCCCAAAGACAAGAGGCCCAGGGGCCACAGCACTCACCTGAGCACATCGGCTAGGAAAAAGCACATATCAGATCAGAACTAGTTTACTGAGGTGGGGGGTGGGGCTTGAATTTTAACCCCCCGGGGGTTCATGATTTGAACAAACTAGAATCTACACTACCTGAGGATGATTCCATATAAATATCACTAATCATGGCTTTGAATACTTTAAAAGGAGATTTTAAAAGGTTTCCCAATATATCCCTATGTAAAACTTGGGTCGGCAATTTTGGCCCCACCCTGGTCCCGGGGGTCATGATTTGAACAAATTTGAATCTACACTACCTGAGGATAATTTTACATGAGTTTCATCTTTCCTGTCTCAATGGTTCTTGAGAAGAAGATTTTTAAAGAGTTTTCCTATATATCCCTATGTAAAACTTGGGTCGGCCATTTTGACCCCACCCTAGCCCTGGGGGTCATGATTTGAACAAACTAGAATCTACACTACCTGAGGATGATTCCAAATGAGTTTCATCTTTCCTGGACCAGTGGTTCTTGAAAAGAAAATTTATAAAGAGTTTTCCTATATATTCCTATGTAAAACTTGGGTCGGCCATTTTGGCCCCACCCTAGCCCCGGGGGTCATGATTTGAACAAATTTGAATCTACACTACCTTAGGATAATTTTACATGAGTTTCATCTTTCCTGTCTCAATGGTTCTTGAGAAGATGATTTTTAAAGATTTTTCCTATATATTCCTATGTAAAACTTGGGTCGGCCATTTTGGCCCCTACCTTGCCCTGTGGATCATGATTTGAAAAAACTTGAATCTACACTACTTGAGGATGATTCCATATGAGTCTCATCTTTCCTGGCCCAGTGGTTCTTGAGAAGAAGATTTTTAAAAAGTTTTCCTTGATATTCCTATGTAAAAATTTGATCGGCCATTTTGGCCCCACCTTAGCCCCGGGTATCATGATTTGAACAAATTTGAATTTATACTACCTTAAGATGATTCCACATGAGTTTCATCTTTCCTGGACCAGTGGTTCTTGAGAAGAAGATTTTAAAAAGTTTTCCTATATATTCCTATGTAAAACTTGGGTCGGCCATTTTGGCCCCACCCTAGCCCCGGGAGTCATGATTTGAACAAACTTGAATCTACACTACCTTAGGATGATTCCACATGAGTGTCATCTTTCCTGGCCCATTGGTTCTTGAGAAGAAGATTTTTTAAAAATGCCATTAATTTTTTCTCTAATTCATAATTATCTCCCCTTGGAAAAGGGCGTGGCCCTTCATTTGAACAAACTTGAATCCCCTTTACCCAAGGATACTTTGTAGCAAGTTTGGTTGAAATTGGCCCAGTAGTTCATGAGAAGAAGATGACAAGAGGCCCACGGGCCTTATAGGTCACCTGAGTATCATGTAACAACTTTCCAACGATTGTATTTGGTTCGTGTTTTAATCCAAAAGCCATGAAATTCACAAATTTTGAAGAGAGGCACAGTTGCTTATCAAAGGGCAGATTTCAAAGCATTAATTTATTTTTAGTCAAAGTACCCCCCTGGTACCCCTGACCCAGCGGCCCTGAAATTATCTATTTTGAAAGAGGCCCCTTTCTTCATTATAAAGCCAGCATTTTTTTTTATGTTTAGGTTTAGTTATGAACATGAAAATAAAAAGTCCCAAAGGAGAAGGAAATAATTTTTTTTTTCAATAAATCAATTATTAACATTTGTACATTCTTTTTTATGCTATCCTAATAGGCTCCTTACCACTCGACACATAATGCTTACAAATAGGAAAGTAGAACATTTTGTTGCTTATTTCATCAACTGCCAGATTGGGCCAGTTATATAAATTTTGTGATGTTGATCAAAATATATTTTTAAAAATTAATTCTTTAAAAGTCTTTCAATATATCTTCATTTTTTTAATATGTGTTAGGTGAATGTGTAGACATTGTTCTAAAATTTACTTGATCCCTAAAATTATAATTCCTATCATAAAACAGACAGGGAGTATTGGGGAGTACAGTGAACATTTTTTTCAATTAAGTGTAAAATAATTTTTCTGGCTGATACAAATGATACTACATGCCTGTATATATTTGTATATTCTTGCCTTTTAATAGTTGAATTTTTTTTTATTTCTTCAGGTTATTGTTTATTTCTTCCTCAAATGGACTTAACTTCTCCCATAGTTTTGTTCATTACATCTGATGCATAAGCAACCCCTTTCTGAAGAATGATGCTTAGACTGTAAGCTATAACAGAGACCTAAACAATGTCGCTGGCAATATGCAATAGCTACCAGGGGCAGTTTAAAACCTGTAGGAGGAAAATAATTTACAGACAGTTACTTTTGAAACGAATACATACTTTAATTATCTCACCAGCATGTCATTGTGCAACAAAGTCGTCAGCATTTTATTTGTCCTTTGAACGGGTGAAACGTTTTGAATGGCACTCTTATCGATGAATTTTACACTAAACCAAGCTATCCTCTCATATCTAGCTTTATTTACCCGCCGTTTCATCGTAAAACCGGAAGTGCGAGTTCGTAAATTTGAAATCTTGATCCCTACTCAAACTTGACATCGGAAAGAAAAAAATTGTTTTATTTTTGTCTGAAAATTCAAAACCTTGAGCGGAGGGTTTGTAAAAATGAAAATAAAATAAATCCTGGCCTTAAATATATAATTAGATCATTAGCATATTAACCAGGAGCAAAGGGTAAGATGTTCAAAGAAATCATGCATTTCACTATATAATCATTAGAGCCCCACCCTAAAACAAAAACCCCTGACCCTGGGGCCATAAAATTCACAATTTTAGTAGAGGCACTCTTGCTCATCATAACTATGTACTTAGTTAGTTAATTTAATACCAAGGAGCAGAGAAGAAGATTTTCAAAGAATTCATGTATTTTCACTATATAATCAATAGAGCCCCGCCCTAACACCAGAACCCCTGATCCTGGGACCATAAAATTCACAATTTTAGTAGAGGCACTCTTGCTCATCATAACTATGTACTTAGTTGGTTTATTAAATACCCAGGAGCAGAGAAGAAGATTTTCAAAGAAATAATGTATTTTCACTACCTACTTATTTAGCCCCATCCTAGCACTAGAACCCCTGACCCTGGGGCCATGAATTTCACAATTTTGGTAGAAAACTCATTGCTTGTTACAATAATGCAAAACAGTTTGACTGCTTGATGTCCAGGAGTAAAGAAGAAGATTTTTAAAGATTGCATTAATTTTAGTGGTTTTAGCCCCACCCCTCAGGCCCCAGGGGGGCAAGGATCATGAAATTCACAATTTTTGTTCCCCTTTGCCCATAGATGCTTTGTGCCAAATTTGGTTGAAATTGGTTCAGTGGTTGCAGAGAAGAAGCTAAAAATGTTCAAATGTTAACGGACAACGCACAACGCACGGCGACGGACGAAAGCAGATAGCAATAGGTCATCTGAGTTTACTCAGGTGACCTAAAAACAGAGAGAAGTTTAACCTTAATATAAATTTTATTTTCATTGTGGTCCGTTACATGTTTCCTAAGTAAATAAGTAATTTTTTTTCTTATAATGGTATGTGTGCCTGTATGTCACTGTTTGACAAAAGGTAATAATATGCACATGATAAAGGATTCTTTTCCACTTAGAATTCAAAGCTTGTATATGAACAATATACATTAATATGAAATATTAGGTATGTTCACAGTTACCTATTATGAGAACGTAACATTTCTTCGCATTAGATATGCCTTATAAATAAACTTAGAACATACATAATTTAATGAAAAGAGATATTTTAAGCAGAGAATTTACAAGCAAATATTTAACAAGCATTCTGAGAGTATTGCATTAGCAATACTAGCCCCCTACCGGCAAGTGTAATCTGGTTCTCCCTAAAAAATATCAAGCCATTGTTGATGATAATCTTCCTATATATGACGTTCAATTGCATGTGACATTAAAAAGTACTCCTATTATG
>NW_026929040.1:0-35280 GCF_032062105.1 Saccostrea cuccullata | reverse complement strand
AAAAAATCGTGATATATCGCGATACGAAATTTTTGGCGATACCCATCCCTAAAAAAAGTGAAAAGAACGGCATCTTACCGTCCAAACATAATTGATTTTATATACATAAAAAATTCAAGAAAGTGAATTTTTGTTTTTCTGGCATATTTTATAGAAAAATAATGACTTTTCATATAAAATCATTGTAAAAACTGCTTCTAAAAATATGATTTTATCGTGATATTGTGTGAAAAAAATCGTGATATATCGCGATACGAAATTTTTGGCGATACCCATCCCTAAAAGAAAGACATTTTATTGATTATATTTATATCTGTTTAAATAATCATTTAAAGTAGGATTAAAAAGATTAATTATTGTATTAATGATGCGAACGTCTTTATATGTTTCACTGATGGAACACTGATCAAGAAATCTGTACAGGCGACATGCCTACTGTAGTTCATGCATTGATTAACGCAATGGGTTTTCTTGAGAAATAAAGGAGAAAATATTCAGTGGATGTAAATTTATAGCAGTATGTACAGTATAGGGAGGCTGTGATATTCTGAGGATTTTCTGAGAATCATTCGATTAATTGACTGGTATATGGAAGATGCATCTCTTCTAAAGTCCCCTCAAAATGAAAACATGAAATCAAATATCAAAACAATAACAATATATTGGTCTTTGTAAGCAAAGTCAACAAAAACTAAATTTGTAGGGCTGACATTATGTTGAGACCCAGTTACTGTTCAACTTTTGCGATAATTAATAGAGTCGGTGTTTTACTGTGTTATGTATGAATTAAAAACGCTAATTTAATGCTACAAATCTTTGACTTGACAAACATTTCACTCAATATAATTTTTTTAATTAGTTTAAAGGTGCTTTTTTGGGGTGTCCAATCTTTTAACGATATTATAAAATTGTGCACAGCCACAAGTACATTCTGTTGATGACATCCTTTATAGTTTATATGTATTAAATTTGTTCGTCCCATTCACTCTGTCGTCGCTCCAAATGCTAGATTAAAAAAAAAAGGTTCTTCATGGATATCCGCTTAAATGGCACAATATCCATTGGGACATGAAATTTCAGACTGTTAAAAAAATAACACAACACTGAATACTTGGTTTGTAGGTAATGTGTATTTAGGGACGATGTCAAATGTTTAAAAAAATTTACAAAACGTTCAAATTCGAAAGACAGGAACAGAAGAGATATTTAACAATTAAAACATTGCTGTGATGTCATTCCTTTGTTCTTGCAGTCTAAAAATTTACCTTTGGCAGTCTGATATTAGTGAGCAGTTTGATATTAATCATAATATCAGACTGTCTCAGTACTGATATCCTTCAAAATTGGACTGCTACTGAACAAAAGAAATAAAAAGTGTGATAATTTAACAAACAGCAATTTAAATTTCTCACACAAAATGATGATTTTGAAACATTGATCTTACAGAATTGCAGATTTTTTTTTTTTAAATTAAACTTTCAATTACACCAAATATACTGTAACCGGAAGAAGAACATGCGAAAGACCAGATAATGTAAATAAAAAACAAAACAAAAACCAACAAAAACAGGTAAGCTTCCAATAAACTTTTTAATATCAGAGAAGTGTTTCAACCCCTTTCTCTGGTTTTTGAAAAAAGAGTGGGCACACTGGGGGTCACCAAAGAAGCAAATAAACTTTCAAAGCCCCAAAAGACAAAGTTTAGACACTGTAAAGAGCAGCATTCAAACAAATTTATTTCATTTTTTTAATTAAAAAGAAAATGCCTAGATGCATTATCAAGATAACTAGGCCTAGTATATGATAATTTAAATTAATTGACAGATTCGCAACAAATTTTGAAAGAAATTTGAAGTTTTTTAACGTTTCCCTCAAAACTCCTGGATGTTTTCTGTAATTGGAACATCAAAACAAATGTATATGTAGACGCTTAACATAAAAAATGAAATGGACTAATATACCTTTAGCATTTGCTTAATTTTCTGTGGATATTCTTCATATCGACAATTTCCTTTCCATTCCAAATTCATCATTCACTAAATTGTCTGTATGATAATTCGTTGCACTGATTTAATCTCTGTGTATGTTTTAATTAAGAAAAAAAAAATTCCCCCTCTCTCCTTTTCAGATTCTTTCAAATACCTTCTTCAGTGTAGACAAATCCCTAAATACTGAGTACTTTTCATTTAAGCCTGCTTTCTTGAAAGAATTGCTTCAGTGGTCGTTAACACATTTGTCTTTTGTTCTAATATCGGACTGTCTCAGGTAAATCAAAAGCAATGTTTTAAGTACGATATATGCCTCATACAATTCTGTATTTAAACAAGCAAATTCAAAGAATTGTGGTCCCCCGCTTTCGGTGTCTTTGTGGATGATCGAGATGTCATTTTTTATGACACATTGTGTCTAATATGAACACCCTATCATATGTCATTTATTTAGAAATTATCACTGAAGTTGATTTTTTTAAAAAAATAAGGTCAATTGTGAAGGTCAAGGTCAAGGGGTAAGAATTCATAGCATGCTCGGAAATATCTTGTCACAGGTAATGCACATGTCAAATATGAAAGTCCTATCTCTTCTCAATATAAGGAACAAGATGTGTTTGTGAAACACAGATGACCTCGTATGGCAACATAACAAAGATTTAACATTTCTTAATTCCAGTGAAATATATTTGATATTACCCAAAGTAGGGTTTTCAGACAAGAAATACGATTGTGAAATACAAAATCCCACCCCCCCTGTTCAAAAGAAAGTTATGGCCAAGGATACATTTTTGAAAGGTAGGTCAAACTCCAAGGTGAAAGGGTCTGAGTTGTTGATTTCTTTAAAAAGGTCACAAGTAATACATATGTGAAGGATGAAAACACTAACCTTAACCATTCAATAGTTATGGCCCAGGTAAAAGTTTTGGAAAAGTCAGTCAATCTCCAAGGTCAAGGTCAAAGGGTCAAAGTTCTTGGTATCCAATTAAAGGTCTTCTCATAAGGATTACATATGTGAAGTATGAAAGCCTTAGCCCTTACCGTTCAAATGTTATGGTCAAGTTTAACTTTTTTTGAAAAGTACGGAAATCTCCGAGGTCAAAGTCAAAATGTCAGAATGGTTGGTATCCAATGAAAGGCCTTGCCACAAAAAATACATATGTGAAATATGTAAGTCCTAGTTTCTACCATTCAAAAGATATGGTCAAGGTTAAAGTTTTTTCATAAGTATGGAAATCTCCAAGGTCAAAAGGTCAAAGTTGTTGGTATCCAATGAAAGGTCTTGTGACAAAAAATACATATGTGCAAAAATATGAAGTCCTACATGTAGTATCTACTGTTCAAAAGTTGTGGCCATGGTCAAAGTTTTTGAAAATTAGGTCAATCTCCAAGATCAAGGTCAAAGGGTCAAAGTTCTTGGTTTCCAATGAAAGGTCTTTTCACAAGGATTACATATCTGAAGTACGATAGCCCTAGCTCTTTCCGTTCAAAAGTTATGGTGAAGGTAAAAGTTTTTTCATAGGTCTCTAAGGTCAAGGTTAAAAGGTCAAAATTGTTGGTATCCAATGAAAGGCCTTGACACAAAAAATGCATATGTGAAATATGAAATTCCTAGTTTCTACAATTCAAAAGACATGGCCAAAGTAAAAGTTTGGATTTTTTGTGTAAAAGTGGGTCAAACTCCAAGGTCTAGGTCAAAAGGTCAAATATGGTGGTACCCAAAGAAAGGTCTTCTCACAAGAGACACACAAGTGAAATATAAAAGTCATAGCTCCACTAAATCAAAAATAATGGGCAAGGTTAAAGTTTTTGTGATGGATGGACAGACGAATGAGATTTAATGTGCCCTCGCTTTCGCTAAAGCGGGGGACAATAAAGAAGGCAATAAATTGTTATTTTATTCATTATGGTTTTATTTCGATCGGGATTGGTCCAAAATGATTTTTTTTTTTTTCAATTTGCCATTCATTTCAATTTCTTGCCAAAAAGACTGAGACCTAGTCAAAATTCACATATACTTTGATCATTAGTAAACTTTAAGTGAATCATCGTGCATACGTACAGATATTTCTCCATCAGATAATAAAGGCTTGTCATAATTTTTAATTCTTATACCACCAACCTTTCACTTGCTATTTGACTTCAAATTAAAGTCATGACACTCCTTAGGTTCATAAACAGTACCTGTATCAGGTTCCAATGAGCAATCTTTGTATCAAGTACGAGCTCCTAGTATTTCTACACTGTTAAGTTAAAGTCTTAAAAAAATAATTTTACACTATTCTGCCTGTAACTTTGAACTTGCTGCATTGACACTGGATTAAAATAAGAACTTTCCTTATTTCAAAAACAATACCTGTACCAATTCTTTTCCAAATAAAGTTTTAGCCGAGACATTTTTTTTCTTTTTTCGACCAGTGACCTTGAAATCGCCAAAATGACCCTGGATAAAGGTCAAGGCATAGTCTTTGATCATGAGCAATATCTGTACCGAGTATGAGCTTCCACTGACTCTCCATTACAAAGTCAAGTTATGTCATACCTTTTTTCTACTAGTAACCTTGAACTAAATGGAATGACTGGATAAGATCATGACACATTTTTGGGTCATAAGCAATCCCTGTACCAGGTTTGAGCTTCCAGTGATTCTTTCTACAAAGTTATGACCCAGACAAAAATTTCATACTTTTAGGCCAGTGACCTTGAACTTGCAGGAATGACCTTGTGTCAGATCAGGACTCACTGTCGGGTCATTACAAGCAAGCTCTACAAAAAGTATAAGCTTCCAATGTTTCCATATATCAAAGTTAGAGCCTAGACAAAATTACATTCACAGACAATATGATTCCTATATATCCCTAAAACTTTCTTTGTTTGGGGTAAAAAGAGAAGTTTCATTACAAGGAATACACATTTGAAATATGAAAGCCCTAGCACTGATCATTCACATCATTTTTTTTTTACCAAAGTAGGTCAAAGTCTAACTTAAAGGTTAAAAAAAGTTCAAAAGGAATGGCCATGGGTAGTAAAAATTAGTAAAGTTGGAGACACATAAACAGACAGACAGTTTTATCAAAATATGCCCCCAAATCTTCAATTACAGAGGTGGAAAAAAAAATTAACAAGTTTAATTCCATGACAAACAGACTGTATAATAGTGTATTTTAATATATATGATAAATTCAAACTGACATAAATTAATCATGTATCACAAGGGACAAACACAGTTTTTACAATTACATGTACATCAGTTATGCTTTTCAAGAAAAATTGAAAAAATATGAAACATCTAGAAAATCTTCATATACCACTTGTGTATGAAATAGAACATGCTTATAGAACTTGACAAGGAAAAATATTTCATAAAAACTTAAATTACTTAGAACCTCAGTAACAACTAAAACTAAATTAGATAAGCAAGAAGCCCATGGGCCACATCACTCACCTGAGTAACTTTGGCCATTATGTTATTAAACAGATTTCCTCCTAATACCTATCTTGACCTTTCCCAATCCCCAGGGGTCATGATCCAAGCAATTTAGAATCTACACTAGTAACACTACCCCAGGATACTTCCACAGAAGTTTTAGCTTTTCTGGCCCAGTGGTTCTTGAGAAGATTTTTTTATGACCCCACCATATTTTTGTATATTCTTGACAATTTCCCCTCGGAAGGGACTTTATATTTTCATAATTTAAACTCCCACTTAACCCAAGGATGTTTTGTACTAAGTCTGGTCAAAATTGGCCCAATGGTTCTCAAGAATAAGCTGAAAATGTGAAAAGTTTACAGATGAATGGACAGTCAGACGGATGGACGATGGACAACAGGTGACCAGAAAATCTCATATGAGCTAAAAACTGCAAGGCCTGCTATGTAAATCAAAGGAGAGAAAATATAAAAGAATTTAGATTTTGCATATTGTTATATTTATTTATAATCTAAAACACTAAAAAATAATAATGTTACAATGAGATCACTTTATCTTTTCTAGCAATTTTCAAACTAAAATTAGATATCATTGAGATGGTGGCCATCTCAAAGGGTCCCACTTTCAGCAATGAACATAAAAATGTAAAGTAGCTGAAAGGGGTTTTAACCTTGACTCTTGGCCTAGAAACTTTGTTCAAGGTCACTACACATCCATTGACCAGTGGCACTCTGTGAGAGAAGTATTAGCCACATTGGACCAAGGGGAGAAAGCATATTCTCTGGACAAGGATTCACAATAAAAAAAATTACCTCCCTTTCTCTTAAGCTTAGATATTCAGACAAGCACTGATTTACCTCTCTTGATATTTTTGCTTAAAAATCCAATCTTTAACTTTTTTAAATTAAAAAATATAATATACAGATACAAAAAAAAACATTCAGAAAAAATAACGTAGTATATGAAAAATTGTACAATAATGTAGTAACACAACTTCGAGTGATCTGCTGTGGATGTCATATGAATTATCTTTAATGAGTTATGTACTCAGCATGGTACACTGAATCCTGAGAATTAAGCTGTTTACTGTGTCCATCACTTTGTAGATATTAGTACATACTCAACTCTGTTCATTGGATTCTGTGAGTTAAGCTATTTAGTGTGTCCATCACTTTGTAGATAACAATGTACTCAGCACGGTCCATTGAATTCTGTCAGTTAAGCTATTTAGTGTGTCCATCACTTTGTAGATATATAACAATGTTCTCAGCACGGTCCATTGAATTCTGTCAGTTAAGCTATTTAGTGTGCCCCTCACTTTGTAGATATATAATAATGTACTCAGCACTATCCATTGAATTCTTTGAGTTGAGTTAATATTTAGTGTGTCCATCACTTGCAGTCCAAACCTTAAATTACTCTCTGCACTATTGTTGAAGCATATTTGTCTGCTATCAAAGAAACATGAAATTGATGGCAGTCTGCCTGTAAAAAAAGAAATCACAAGGACTCAACATAAATATTAATAAAATCTTAATAAATGAAAAATAGCTAAGCTTTGCAGAGCTTGTACATGTGTCTTACCTTTATTTTCAGGTCCCATAGTTGATCTCTTTGGAGTCTTGAGGAATCAATTGTTGATCTGCTTTTGGAAACGGATCAATGCCAGCATAACCGTCTGCATATTAAAAAGACACTAAGAATCCAAGCAATGAGAGAGTCAAAATCTCCTCTAATTCACATAATGCAAGGTCTAGAGCTTTACATGCATCTGATCTGACTAACCATCAATGTTTAGGTTAGACAGTAGTAAGTCCTTACTTTCCACATTCTTGTTAACTGATTGAGATCAGTCTCATCTTCTACTTGTTAACAAAGGAAATCCAAAGATAATGAAAAAAACATGAACAAAAATACCTTGTGCCAAAATGTTCACCTGAGTCACCTTGACTTTGTCATCAAAAGAAAAATTCTTAATTCATATTTTTTTTTACTACAGTAAAACTCGTTTAGTACGAACACGGATATAGCGAATTCACGGATATAGCGAAGTTTTTCTCGGTCCCCGGCAAAATTCTTAACAAATCTTTGTAAATTTTTACGGTTATAACGAACTCTGATATAACGAATTTACGGATATAGCGAACTGATTTTGAGTTCCCTTGAGATTTAATATAATGAAATTTACATCTTTTATAACGAACTTTCAAAGATCTTAAAATGTGATAAATTGAACTGACTTTATTTTCTTTTAGCATCTGTATATAAAATTCAATTCATAATAAAACCTTAGTTTTCGAAACTATGTTTTGTAATAATTTGCTTCCCTAACATTTTTATAGTAACACTTGAAGGAAAACATGCATATTTCGAATTCGCTATATATGGTTATACGAATTCGTTATACGGATATAACAAATTACGGATATAGCGAATTAAATTAACAGATCCCCAGGACTTCGCTATAACCGAGTTTTACTGTAATCCTAGTCCAAAGGGATCATGATGTAACGTAATTTGAAACAACACATCCTCGGGATGCCCTATTGTTATTGCAACACAGTCTTGCTGTTGTGCAGCGCAGAAGTAAATCCCCCTGGACCTATGATTTGATAAGTGTATAAAGAAAATTTGTAAATTGCAAAAAAATAAATCTTTTTACCCACTCCTTAATCAGATATTGGCTGCTGTACAAAGCTTGGCAATAGACTCTTCTTTTTCTTCACTTGGTCAGCACTGGTCCTCTTCCCTTGTCAAATTCCTTGAAAATACTTGATGGAGAGAAGATAAGCAATAATACAAAGCAATGTTATAATCACAAAAATTCAAATGAACATAATCATTACAACATTATTAGCTTGAAAATCAAAAAGCAAATAAAGACAATAAGGTTATGATAGCTAGGAATAAGGTGGAATATTGGGGCAAGGAGAGGAAAGCATAGTTACTTTAGAGTAGGGAGGACAAATATATGTCAGAAATAATTAAATAAAAAATACTTGTAAGACTTCTGCCTGTTAAAGTGGGTCATGATGAAGTTCCATAGGTAAAAAAGAAGTAAAGTCTGATTCTTACGAGTATTCTCCTCATGGCTGCAGCAGAATGGGAAAGGGACTCTTCCTCACTTAGAATTCCTGGTCATGAGTCTTAACTTTCTTCTGCTTAAAAAGATAAAACAGAGACATAAAAGGGGAAACACTTTCACTTCATACCAAGTGAGAAGCTTCAGTAAAAAGCAGCTTGTTGCTTACCACTTTTGAAACCTAATACCTGCAAAACACAGACAGGAATAGACTCTTCTTATATTAATGACCTTGGTCCTCCATTGTTGTTCCTCTTCTGAATCAAAGGGGAACTGAAATCTGTCAATTGAAGGTCCAGATGTTAAAGCTTGTTACAGCCAACATCAATAGGCAAGCAAAGATACAACAAGTAAAATCTGAATCTTACCCTGCTTTCTGCTGCTGTATGCAGTTCAATGAGAGAGGAGTCCTCCTCACTTCAGGATCCTGTTCAGCCTTAAAGGTATTCCTCTTAAAAAGATAAAAATTAACAGACACCAAAAGTGGATCACTTGCACTTCAAACCATGTGAGAAGATTTCTAAAATAAACTAGTGGCCAATGGGCAATATGCTCACCTAAGCATATTGGCTAGTAAATGACAAATTAGTCCAGTATTGAAAAGTATAAATTTAGGAAGAGGAGAAGGGGGCTTGAATAACTACCTGGAGACATTTTCATATCAATAACAATGGCTTAGCTGTTCTTGAACATAAAATTTTTTCCTATATATTCCTTTGTTAAAATTTTATCCCCATTGATGCCCCTCCCTGCCCCCTGGAATCAAGATTTGGACAAATTTGAATCTACACTACCTAAGGATGCTTCCATATCAATATGACTTTATGGCTTTGGTATTATTGAGAAGACGTTTCCTATATACTGTAAATCACTTAAATTTCGCAACACCTTATTTTCGCGAGATAGTCAATGACTCTTCATTAGCGAGACAAAATTTTCAAAATTGTGGTCATTGCTATATATAATCTTAAGGAATTATATTATATGCGAGAATGAAATTTTCTGGCTTTTCTGGCCCAGTGGTTCTTGAGCAGAAGATTTTCAAACATTTTTCCTATATATTTCTATGTAAAAATTTGATTCCCCATTGTGGCCCCGCCCAACCGCCGGGGGTCATGATTTGAACAATTTAGAATCTACACTACCCCAGGATGCTTCCGCAGAAGTTTCAGCTTTTCTGGCCCAGTGGTTCTTGAGAAGATTTTTTAATGACCCCACCCTAGTTTTGTCTTTTCTTGATTATCTCCCCTTGTGAGGGGACTTGGCCCTTCATTTTAACAATTTAAATTCCCCTTCACTCAAGTTTGGTACCAAGTTTGGTCAAAATTGGCCCAGTGGTTCTTGAGAAGAAGTCAAAAATGTGAAAAGTTTACAGATGGACGGACGGACAGACGACGGACAAAATGTGATCAGAAAAGCTCACTTTAGCCTTTGGCTCAGGTGAGCTAAAAAGATGACAAAGACATAAAATGAACAAAGGTTCACTTCTTTTAAAAACCAGCACTTATATCAATTGATTCTATTACTAAATTGGGTTTGTGATCAGGAGAGATCCTATATGAGATGTTTACCAATGCTTTTGAGACTCATCTTCCTGTGCGTCCTTGCGAACTTAGCCTGGGACAAAATGATACCCAGTATCCGTCTGCTTCCACGTGGAGGCATCGCATAGGACTTGTTGTGGAGAGGCTATGTACTGGCAGGGGAAGTCATTAGAATTTCTTCCCCCTTCGCATTGCTGCTAGCCAGCGGTGATGGCTGAAAGCGAGAGGTGACAAGCACACAGACACTAACACCAACACACTAGACGCGTCACACAACATTTAGCAGACGTTAGTAGTTTTAGTAGCTTGTTACTTGTTCAGGGTTCTCCATTGTTTAAAATTTTACTGTGTTGCAGAGTTTACGCAAAGCACTAAAATGTCACGGTATTTTAACGATCAAATTTGCAACTGACTCACTATTCATTATAATTACTTAAGAATACATGCACACAATTTTAAAAAAAAAATCACCCATTCGTTACAAAAATAATATGGTCGAACATATTACCACATGTTGTGAAATGCAGAGGAAATTCTTGTCTATAAAGTTGAACTACTTACAATTTTTTAAAGCAAATTTGTCATAATTTTTTTTGTCAATTTTATTGATCGAATTAAGGAATTACAAAAAAAGAGACTTCGGAATGGTAAAATACTTTTAAAAGTTCCTTGAAAATTGAAAACTATTTATTTACATCAAGTAAATGATTTTGGTACAGTGTTATGTTTGATTTACATTGCAAACATAATTCTAGAGCCATGGCTCTAAAGAAAAGACATTTAAATATATTTTTAAAAATAATACAGTGTACTTTAATTGCAACTACTAGTACCAAATGAGCGTTACATGGAAGTTTGAAATCCAATTTTTTGTCTTTGTTTCTTCATGCGTCAAGTCCATTGAGGGTCTAGGAAATAATTGATTATGCAAGGTGAAAGCATAATTAAGTGATCTAGATATCGTATAGAATTGAAAGACGGTAGAATTGTTTGATCAATTATGTTTCAGATAGAGATAATTTGTATGTTTCAATTTTTTTTTATTATCACAGATCTTACTGTGTCAGCAAAATTTTTAATGTGTCGCACAGATAAAATTTGAATCTTTACTGTGTCGGAGAACATTTTTCTGTGTCGGGACCAACACAGTAAAACAGCTCATGGAGAACCCTGCTTGTTAGGGTGTTAATCATGCAAACCTATCCACCACAAGCACTAATCATGCACTAATTAACAAATACCTTAATTACAATAATAACCTACACTCCTCTAAGCTGTCTAAATATCAACTAAAGCCTACTTACTAACTCACTACAACACAACTGCACCTACGGGAAATACTATACAAAACTAAACCTAAGACTAAGAAACACCTTTGTAACGCTACTTACAACTACTATACACCCCATACTTTCTGAATGCAGCAGAAAACACTCCAGACTGACCTTCAGAGGTGGCTATCTCTGCTTCCTGTCAATTCAAACTCAAGAGGTCAAAGCCTGAAAAAGCGAACATCAATTGGAAAGCCATAATATTGGGAACACATCAAAGGAGAATCACTCACATTCCCTAACAAATGACAAACTTCATTTAAATAATCAGTTTGTTACTTACAACCTTGAGCCATATTGGTTGCTGCATAGAGATGGGAAATGGACTCGTCATCCTGTCTTTTGCTGTTGGTCGACCCTGCTCCTCCATCGTTGTTCCCCTTCCCAGTCCCTGAAAGTATAAAACTGGCACAATGTTAGTAAAACTTCAAAAGAATGCAACAAATCACGAAAAGTTACTTACCACTTTTGGCCATGTTGGCTGCTGTATAGAGATGGGAAATGGACTCGTCATCTCGTCTTCCTCTGTTGGTCGACCCTGCTCCTCCATCGTTGTTCCTCTTCCGAGTCCCTGAAAGTATTAAACTGGCACAATGTTAGTAAAACTTCAAAAGAATGCAACAAATCACGAAAAGTTACTTACCACTTTGGGCCATGTTGGCTGCTGTATAGAGATGGGAAATGGACTCGTCATCTCGTCTTCCTCTGTTGGTCGACCCTGCTCCTCCATCGTTGTTCCTCTTCCCAGTCCCTGAAAGTATAAAACTGGCACAATGTTAGTAAAACTTCAAAAGAATGCAACAAATCACGAAAAGTTACTTACCATTTTGGGCCATGTTGGCTGCTGTATAGAGATGGGAAATGGACTCGTCATCTCGTCTTCCTCTGTTGGTCGACCCTGCTCCTCCATCGTTGTTCCTCTTCCGAGTCCCTGAAAGTATAAAACTGGCACAATGTTAGTAAGACTTCAAAAGAATGCAACAAATCACGAAAAGTTACTTACCATATTGGGCCATGTTGGCTGCTGTATAGAGATGGGAAATGGACTCGTCATCTCGTCTTCCTCTGTTGGTCGACCCTGCTCCTCCATCGTTGTTCCTCTTCCGAGTCCCTGAAAGTATAAAACTGGCACAATGTTAGTAAGACTTCAAAAGAATGCAACAAATCACGAAAAGTTACTTACCATTTTGGGCCATGTTGGCTGCTGTATAGAGATGGGAAATGGACTCGTCATCTCGTCTTCCTCTGTTGGTCGACCCTGCTCCTCCATCGTTGTTCCTCTTCCCAGTCCCTGAAAGTATAAAACTGGCACAATGTTAGTAAAACTTCAAAAGAATGCAACAAATCACCAAAAGTTACTTACCACTTTGGGCCATGTTGGCTGCTGTATAGAGATGGGAAATGGACTCGTCATCTCGTCTTCCTCTGTTGGTCGACCCTGCTCCTCCATCGTTGTTCCTCTTCCCAGTCCCTGAAAGTATAAAACTGGCACAATGTTAGTAAAACTTCAAAAGAATGCAACAAATCACGAAAAGTTACTTACCACTTTGGGCCATGTTGGCTGCTGTATAGAGATGGGAAATGGACTCGTCATCTCGTCTTCCTCTGTTGGTCGACCCTGCTCCTCCATCGTTGTTCCTCTTCCCAGTCCCTGAAAGTATAAAACTGGCACAATGTTAGTAAAACTTCAAAAGAATGCAACAAATCACGAAAAGTTACTTACCACTTTGGGCCATGTTGGCTGCTGTATAGAGATGGGAAATGGACTCGTCATCTCGTCTTCCTCTGTTGGTCGACCCTGCTCCTCCATCGTTGTTCCTCTTCCCAGTCCCTGAAAGTATAAAACTGGCACAATGTTAGTAAAACTTCAAAAGAATGCAACAAATCACGAAAAATTACTAACCACTTTGGGCCATGTTGGCTGCTGTATAGAGATGGGAAATGGACTCGTCATCTCGTCTTCCTCTGTTGGTCGACCTTTCTCCTCCATCGTTGTTCCTCTTCCCAGTCCCTGAAAGTATAAAACTGGCACAATGTTAGTAAAACTTCAAAAGAATGCAACAAATCACGAAAAGTTACTTACCACTTTGGGCCATGTTGGCTGCTGTATAGAGATGGGAAATGGACTCGTCATCTCGTCTTCCTCTGTTGGTCGACCCTGCTCCTCCATCGTTGTTCCTCTTCCCAGTCCCTGAAAGTATAAAACTGGCACAATGTTAGTAAAACTTCAAAAGAATGCAACAAATCACGAAAAGTTACTTACCACTTTGGGCCATGTTGGCTGCTGTATAGAGATGGGAAATGGACTCGTCATCTCGTCTTCCTCTGTTGGTCGACCCTGCTCCTCCATCATTGTTCCTCTTCCCAGTCCCTGAAAGTATAAAACTGGCACAATGTTAGTAAAACTTCAAAAGAATGCAACAAATCACGAAAAGTTACTTACCACTTTGGGCCATGTTGGCTGCTGTATAGAGATGGGAAATGGACTCGTCATCTCGTCTTCCTCTGTTGGTCGACCCTGCTCCTCCATCGTTGTTCCTCTTCCCAGTCCCTGAAAGTATAAAACTGGCACAATGTTAGTAAAACTTCAAAAGAATGCAACAAATCACGAAAAGTTACTTACCACTTTGGGCCATGTTGGCTGCTGTATAGAGATGGGAAATGGACTCGTCATCTCGTCTTCCTCTGTTGGTCGACCCTGCTCCTCCATCGTTGTTCCTCTTCCCAGTCCCTGAAAGTATAAAACTGGCACAATGTTAGTAAGACCTCAAAACAATGCAACAAATCACAAAAATTCAAGTGAATAAAATCAGTACAACACAATTCGTTGAAAAATCAGAAAACAATGACAGTGAATTCAGGAAGACGAATGAGGGGGAAAGGGAAGGGGATGGTTAGTTATGTTAGAGTCAGCAGGGGCCGGGGGGTAGGGGAAAGAAGGGAGAAAATCAAAAATACTTCCATATAAGCTTCCTTTGCTGTTGCTATGGCTTCTGGTGATGTTTCTTCTGAACTGTCTCAGCATTTCTGCTTCCTGTCAATTCAAAATCAATAGGTCAAAGCCTGACAAAGCCAACATCAATTGTAAAGCCAAAATACTGGGAAAAGGTACAAAGAGGTCAAGTATGAATCTTACCCCATTTTCTGCTCATGAATGCTGTTAAATGGGAGAGGGACTGCTCCTCAGTTCAGGATCCAGGTCAGCCTCAAATTTCTTCTGCTCTTATAAAGAGAAAACAGACACATCATAGGGGAGACACTCTCATTTCACATGAAGTATGAAACTTCATTTAAAAGCATGGATAATCATAGATAATGAAGCTCAACTCGATGAATTTTATCAGTTTAAGTAATGCAAATCTCATATCATATTTCCTTAACAGTTAGTATTTATCCTGACAACAATATTCAAGCAAATTCTGTTTAAATAGGTTTTACAGTTCATTGAGGATTGACATTTTCCATTACTTGAACCTGGTCACTCGTTTGAAGAATGCAGGTCAGATCCAGCATCCGAAGCAAGTTTCAAATGTCCATCTTTAGATGCATCATCCATGCAAGTTTGGTCAGGGTAGAGCTGAGTTGGGAATAATTTCATCACTCATCTGGAAAAAGTAGGTCAGATCAAGCATCCGAAGCAAGTCTGGTAGTGTCCATTCCTAGATGCATCATCCATGCTTGTTTGGATCGAGTAGGACTTACACTTTCTTTGGAATGGACCTGCTCCAAAAACCTTAACCTGGTCACTCATCTGGAAAATGTGGGTCAGATCCAGCATCCGAAGCAAGTCTGGTAGTGTCCATTCCTAAATGCATCATCCATGCAATTTTGGTCCAGGTACGACTTATACTTACTAGAACATGGACTTGCTCCTAAAACTCTACCATGGCACAAATGCTAACCCTGAGGCTGGTGTCAGGGTAAAGCATAACTACATCTTGACTTTGTTGAGGTAAGTTCAAGTTCAAAATAAAGCTTCAAGGTAAAAAAAATTTTTGCATTTGAATAACCTTCATCAATATCTCTAATTTGACTGTGGTCATTCAACAGGTTAATAGTCATATTAGAATGAGTATTTCCAAATATTTCCTTGCTCCAAAAATTTTGAATCTTTCACTCATCTATAAAATGTAGGTTGGATTCAGAATCTAAAGCAAGCCTGGTAATGGATCCATGGAAGATTGGTCAAAAGAGGCTTTATAGTTACTTGGAAATGAGACTAGCTCAAAAAACTTTTAACCTAGTCACTCATATTAAAAATAAAGGCCAGATTCAGCATCCAAGGCAAGCCTGGTAGTGTACTTCCATATATTTTATTTTGGATGTACATTTTCGATTCTTGTAAGTTTGGTTAAAATACTTGGAAATGACACCTGCTTCAAAAACATTAACCTGATCATTCTTTTAAATTAGCTGAAATTGCAGTCTCTGAAACCCTGGTTGGTACAATGAAACATACTTGAAGCATCTTACATGCATCCCTTAGGGGCTAGGGCATAGATGTACTTAAAAAGAAGTCTCCTCCAAAAACTTTCATCTGGGACACCAACACTTGCACTGATCCCATGGGTGTTACTAATATTCCTGTCCACTTCATATTGGTGAGCAAAACATAGGTAATCAGAGATTACAGAGCTCACCTCAACGAATGTTGTCTTTAAGTAAGGCAAAGTCACACAATTACCCAACAAAAAGTGTACATCCAAAAATGCAAAATTTATGCAATTTTGATCTGATACTTTGGAATAGACCTATATAAAAACTTCAAACTAGTTCTTCATCACGAAAATGTGATCAAAATCCAGCATCTGAAGCAAGTTTAAGAGTTTTCATCCCTTGATGCATCATTGGGGTAAGATTGGTTTATTTAAGCCTTACAGTTTCTTGGTGATAGACCTGCACCCATAACTTTTACCTGGTCCATTATCTGGAAAATGTATGTTGAATTCAGCATCTGTAGCAAGTCCATTAGTATGCATCCTAAGATGTATCATCCAAGCGAGTTTGCACAACATAGGGCTAATAGTTACTTAGAAATG
The DNA here is from genome assembly GCF_032062105.1 of Saccostrea cuccullata. Classification (NCBI taxonomy): domain Eukaryota; kingdom Metazoa; phylum Mollusca; class Bivalvia; order Ostreida; family Ostreidae; genus Saccostrea; species Saccostrea cuccullata. Next base: position 18,866 of record NW_026929040.1, on the reverse strand, counting down.
AAACCTGCATAAAAATTTCACCTCTTCACTCATTTAGAAAAAAATGTAGGTCAGATTCAGCATCTGAAGCCAGCCTGGTAGAATGCAACCTTAGATGTATCATTCATACAAGTTTGGTCTTAATATTAAAGAGCTCATAGTTACTTGGAAATGAATCCTGCATCAAAAACTTTAATCTGTTCACTCATCCAGAAAATGTAGGTCAGATTCAGCATCCGAAGCAAGTCTGGTAGTAAGCATCCTAAGATGTATCATCCATGCAAGAGTAGTCATTATAGGCTCATTGTAACTTGGAAATGAAACCTGCCCCAAAAACTTTAACCTGTTCAATCATCCAGAAAATGTAGGTCAAATTCAGCATCCGAAGCAAGTCTGGTAGTATGCATCTAAGATGTATCATCCATGCAAGTGTAGTCATTATAGGCTCATTGTAACTTGGAAATGAAACCTGCACCAAAAACTTTAACCTGTTCACTCATCCAGAAAATGTAGGTCAAATTCAGCATCCGAAGCAAGTCTGGTAGTATGCATCCTAAGATGTATCATCCATGCAAGTTTGGTCAACATAGGACTTATAGTTCCTTGGAAATGAGACCTGCACCAAAAACATTAACCTGTTCACTCAACCGGAAAATGTAGGTCAGATTCAGCATCTGAAGCAAGTCTGGTAGTGTACATCCTTAGATGTACCATCGAAGCAAGTTTGGTCAACATAGGGCTTATATTTCCTTGGAAATGAGACCTACACCAAAAACTGCACCAAAAATGTTCACCTGCTCCAAAAACATTAACCTGTCATTCCTTTGCTGAAACTGCAGCATCTGAAACTTTGACTTGTACAATGAAACACATTAGATGCATCTTCCATGCATGTCTAATCAATATAGGACATAGAAGTACTTAAAAAGAAAACTGCTCCAAAAAACTTAACCTTAACCTGGGACGCCGACACCGAGGGTATTACATACGCTCCCCCAACTTCATTGAGGTGAGCTAAAAAATGATTAAAATGCATATTTTTTATGCCATCTCTGATTTGATGAATAAATTTATGCAAGTTAAATGTCATGCCGACAACCTCACCACTTGATTTCCAGCAGAATCCGGAAAGGGGGCAAAACATCAATTGGCTGGGCTATTCCATTTGAGAAAAAAGTGACATTTGGTTGAAATTTAAAAAAAAACTATAATTTTGTCATTTTTCTATTTATGTAAATAAATAATAGTTTATCTTTTATTTGCAAGGTACTCATTGACTTTTTTACTTGCATATGATGTATTAAGGTACAGGAGTACCTCCCACTTTTTCAAAAGGGATGGGAGTTTAGTGTGGTATGAGTGTGTGCATGTATGTGTTAACTTGACACTGTGTGCGATGCGCACGCGGCAAGTGTGAGTAAGTTGTCGTCTGTTGTGCATGTTGGTGTGTAGATCTAGTCACTTGTATTGCAGGAGAGATTGCGTATTATAATATCGTAAGTCTTGTATGATTAATGCTGAATACAAATATAAACAATTACTATCATTGTCATACAATACTTCAACATTCACTCAATCAGTATTTGGAGCACGCTGTTTATATATTTATTTGAACATCAATTAGATTATACATTACAGAGTCCAAACATTTTATAACCAAATTTTGTTTGTTTTGATTGTCTGTTGGAAATTTTCTTTGGTGAAATTGGGAAAACACATACTTTTTGCCATTATGAATGGAGCAAAAAACAGGCCCCTTCGACACCCTAAAAATGCCTGTCAGTAATCAATAAACAGTTGATTCAGGGCAAAGTTAACCCCACTTAGGATCTGATGTCCCAAACTTATGCAGAGTCTAAAAGCACAATACATTTTCAAACGATATTTCAGTTTTTTGTTTTATAGATTAATTCACCTGTAGGTTTTAAGCTGTCCCTTTCCGCAGCTTAAAAATACTTTATCAACGTTTTATCAATACGTGCATCTAAATCTGACAAATGTTATTTCAAATAATGTTAACTGTTTTCCCCAACCAACTCACCTGACCGTCCACTGACGCCAAATTTGCTGTTCGCGCCACATGTCAAAATTTAAAACTCACAATTTCGATCCCGATGCAAATAAATTACTAGTGCATGCAAGAAAATGTATTAATCAATCCCCCAATAATAAAACAATTTTAGCAATTAATCTAGAATATGCTCTACCTCTGGGCAGGACAAAATATTTATGTCTCAAACCTGTCTTGTTATATAAGCGACATTGCTAGGTTACTGGAAAGGGGGGGGAGGGGTCTGAGCTAATTCTTTTTAAAGAAATAAATGTGTTTCAATTTTTCATGTATTCGGTTGATTTTTATGGATTCTATTGCATTTTGAAAAAGTGAAAAACCTCTTAACCAAAGCCTTTTTTTATTTTAATGCATATTTGCAAGATTAAATGCGACGAATATATCCTGTCCTATTTATTCCCTTGTAACTACATTTCCCCTAAAATTGCAGACTATTTTGTGTCATATGTAAAACTATCTACAGCTGTCTAAGGAGATCTGGAAATTGTGTCGTTTGACCACTGACCAGGGAAAATACCCTTTGAAAATGGCGGGGATGTCAAAATATACAACCTTCCTCAGAGAAATTAAACAAATTCTTAAACATTTTTTATTACAACAGCTTTAGAATATTTACCTCAATTTTTGATCATCTCTGGGCTCCTGTAATGCACTTTTGACTGAAAAATGTAATGAACTGATCTGAAAGTCTGCTGCGCAGTTACTTGTTACTGCTTTGTGAATTCAGTTGTGAATTATGTTCAAACATCATGCTCACGTGATTTAATTACGTATTCATCATTCATTACTCTATTGCGGTCATTAAATCGTGAATTGTGTATAAACTAACGCTGCGAGTACACAATTTTTTTGTTACATGTATATTGTAAATTTCTACAGAAAATCTTGTGCGTGGGTATTTTAATAAACTTTTTAAAATTACAGTCATGAATTACATTTATATGTAACAGTTATGTTTATTCAAAATAATATACCGGTATAAACATACATTGTAGACGGTAAAATATTCATGAATATACTTAAGTTTAATATATTGGGTATATCAATCTATAATTGCTTGCATGCTTATTATGAGTGCAGAATACCAAGTCATAATTATATACTGAAAGGAAAAAGAAACGCAGGGTAAACTTTTGAGGGGAATTACATTTATTTTTCTTTCAATTTTTTTCAGTATTCCTGTCCAACTTTTAACATTAATTTTCAAAAAGATATAACCAAAATTTCATTTGATTTTGTCTAATAATTCTTGAGTTATTGAAGCTCATATGACGATACCCCCCAAAAGTGAAAATCGAAAACACTCATTATCTTCAATGTCTCTCCTGCACATCTGTCATGAGCGTTATTTCTCCTTTGCATGGAATTCATCCGAGTGATTATCTTTTAAACCTTGGCTATATTGGGCATCGGTAGCCACGCCAAAAAATTAGTCATGCAACGCGCGCATGCGCGAGGGAGAGGAACACAACAGTAAGTTGACATGCTCAAAAACCCAAATTGCAGAATTGTTTTCATTTAATTTTTTGTGTGAATGTAATGACTGGAATAGTCTACTGTATAAAAGGCGGTCTTTTTGGTAGTAGGGTTGCGATTTAAGAGGTGGCAACACGAATAACCCGCTCGTAACATGGCTCTGTTTCGCGTTAACGTCATTGTCACGGTTGATTGAAAGCCATTCCAGGCCCTATCTGACAACGGATTACAAGTTTTATGGGGGAAAATTTACAAGAAACTGCTTAGTTACCCGTTGTTACCTTTTTCATTAATTAGGCAATTCGAAAATTTGACCCCACTGAAGTTCCGTAAACTATACTAAGATTGCAAGAAATTCATATCGTCTCTAAATATTGAAAAACAATGTGTATACCTCAGGTGCATCAAATGGTGCAACAAGATTTGTTGACAAACTCGTCGTTATCAAATTGCAAGTGTTTTGGGCTTTTTACCGTTTTCCCTACATGACGTCATACAATTTACGGTTGAGTAATTGTGAACATTGATTTTGGTGCAGAGTAACTAAATTTATCATCTGACCAATTTTCGTAATTTTCGGTTTTGCGGTCAAAAAGTTTTCGAATTTTATGCTACCCTGCGTTTCTTTTTCCTTTCAGTATATTATATTTCAAGATTAAAAGCGTGGCCTAGACTCCCAATCATAGTAGGACACAATAAATAGGCCAAGATTTTTCCTCAAATTCAATTTTTCTGAAACTTTGATATTTTGTTCTAGGATACAAAATCTCTCTTTATATATGATATGAAAGAAATTCAACCACACATTTTTTGCTCACATAGTCTGAAATATGGCCTATCATTTAGTAAAAAAAAGTATTTCTTAAAAAAAAAAGTGGTCCATCCGGGACCTGAACTCAGGACCTCTCACATGCGAAGCGAGAAACATACCTCTAGACCACGGAATCGCTTTACATGGCATTAAGTATATGCAGAAGTGAAGTCACATACATGTAGATATTCATGTTCGGTATTGTCAAAATTTTACACAATCCGTGGTGTTTGATTTATTTAGCCTTTATTAAACAGTTCTAATATATGTAATAAGAACAAAATGTCCGCCGAGAACCTGTTTTATCCGCAATAACTCTCCTCATGCCCCTGCGCTAAAAATAGCGACATGTAATACTATAAATACTAATAAAACAAACGGGGCGGGGCACTTTGAGAGGGGCGAGAGACGTCCTAGGGAGTTTTGGTATAAAATTACATTGCATCAGCTCAAAATCTTCTTGAAATATCGCCCGGAAATGATAGTGTTACACACAGACAGAATGTATAAATTTACGACCTTGAACTTTGACCTTTTGACCTCAAAATCAATAGGGGTCTTCATTAGGCCACAGGGAGTTGCTGTGTAAAATTTCATTGCAACAGCTCAAATGGTTCTAGAGATATCGTGTGGAAACGAAAGTGTTACAACAGACAAAATTTGTTTATTTATGACCTTGACCTTTGACCTTTTGACCTCAAAATCAATAGGGGTCTTCTTTAGTCCATAGGGAGTTGCTACGCTAAATTTCATTGCAAAAGCTCAAAGGGTTCTCGAGATATCGTGTGGAAACGAAAGCGTTACAGACAGACAGAAAGACGGACGGACAGAGGGACGGACGGACGGACAGACGGACGGACAAACCCAAATTAATGTCCCCCACTTTTCTTGAAAAGTGGGGGACATTAATTTGGGTTTGGACGGACGGACAGACGGACGGACAAACCCAAATTAATGTCCCCCACTTTTCTTGAAAAGTGGGGGACATTAATTTGGGTTTGTCCGTCCGTCTGTCCGTCCGTCCGTCCGTCCGTCCGTCCGTCCGTCCGTCCGTCCGTCCGTCCGTCTTTCTGTCTGTCTGTAACGCTTTCGTTTCCACACGATATCTCGAGAACCCTTTGAGCTTTTGCAATGAAATTTAGCATAGCAACTCCCTATGGACTAAAGAAGACCCCTATTGATTTTGAGGTCAAAAGGTCAAAGGTCAAGGTCATAAATAAGCAAATTCTGTCTGTTAAAACACTTTCGTTTCCACACGATATCTCTAGAACCATTTGAGCTATTGCAATGAAATTTTACATAACAACTCCCTGTGGCCTAAAGAAGACCCCTATTGATTTCGAGGTCAAACGTCGAAGTTCAAGGTCGTAAATTTATACATTCTGTCTGTGTGTAACACTATCATTTCCGGGCGATATTTCAAGAAGATTTTGAGCTGATGCAATGTAATTTTATACCAAAACTCCCTAGGACGTCTCTCGCCCCTCTCAAAGTGCCCCGCCCCGTTTGTTTTATTAGTATTTATAGTATTACGTGTCGCTATTTTTAGCGCAGGGGCATGAGGAGAGTTATTGCGGATAAAACAGGTTCTCGGCGGACTTTATGTTCTTATTTCATCTATTAAAACTGTTTAATAAAGGCTAAATAAATCAAACACCATGGATTGTGTAAAATTTTGAGAATACCGAACATGAAAACATGAATATATACATGTATGTGACTTCAGTTCTGCATATACTGCACTCGCAGTAAAGCGACTCCCTGGTCTAGTGGTTATGTCTCTCGCTTCGAATGTGAGAGGTCCCGGGATCGATTCTCGGTCGGTCTTTTTTTTTTTTTTAAATACTTTTCTTTTTTATTACTAAATGATAGTATTCAGCATGTGAAATGAAAAATTTATGAGGTTATAAAATCATCATTACAGTGTGATAAATATTCCATATGAAAAAATCTTCTATACACATAATAAAGAATAAGCAATCAAATCTTTATATGCATATTGACATACATGTATTTTATTTCCTTCAGTATATATACATGTATACATTTAATAATTCTACAAATTCAGTCAGGGGGAGCCGACTTTTTCCCTAAGCGGGGGACACGAATTCTCTGAATTAGCTTGTTTAATACAGAACTGTATTCGGCATATATCCAATACGTATCACAGTCCTCTCCTTGCTTCATACAACAACTGAAGAACATCTTGCGGAGCCTTTTGTCCCCCGCTTGAAAAGTGGGGGATATTAATTTGGGTTTGTCCGTCCGTCCGTCCGTCCGTCCGTCCGTCTTTCTGTCTGTCTGTAACGCTTTTGTTTCCACACGATATCTCGAGAACCCTTTGAGCTTTTGCAATGAAATTTAGCATAGCAACTCCCTATGGACTAAGGAAGACCCCTATTGATTTTGAGGTCAAAAGGTCAAAGGTCAAGGTCATAAATAAGCAAATTCTGTCTGTTAAAACACTTTCGTTTCCACACGATATCTCGAGAACCATTTGAGCTATTGCAATGAAATTTTATATAACAACTCCCTGTGGCCTGATGAAGACCCCTATTGATTTTGAGGTCAAAAGGTCAAAGTTCAAGGTCGTAAATTATACATTCTGTATGTATGTAATACTATCATTTCCGGGCGATATTTCAAGAAGATTTTGAGCTTATGCAATGTAATTTTATACCAAAACTCCCTAGGACGTCTCTCGCCCCTCTCAAAGTGCCCCGCCCCGTTTGTTTTATTAGTATTTATAGTATTACGTGTCGCTATTTTTAGCGCAGGGGCATGAGGAGAGTTATTGCGTATAAAACAGGTTCTCGGCGGACTTTATGTTCTTATTACATCTATTAGAACTGTTTAATAAAGGCTAAATAAATCAAACACCATGGATTGTGTAAAATTTTGAGAATACCGAACATGAAAACATGAATATATATATGTATGTGACTTCAATTCTGCATATACTTCACAGCTCGTAAAGCGATTCCGTGGTCTAGTGGTTATGTCTCTCGCTTCAAATGTGAGGGGTCCCGGGATCGAATCTCGGTCGATCATTTCTTTTTTTTTTTCTTTTTTACTTTTATTTTTTTTTTTTACTAAATGATAGTATTCAGCATGTGAAATGAAAAATTTATGAGGTTATAAAATCATCATTACAAATTCAGTCAGGGGGAGCCGACTTTTTCCCTAAGCGGGGGACACGAATTCTCTGAATTAGCTTGTTCTTCATGTTCTGGAAAAACGTTCTAGGAGTGACCTGCAAGTAAATAGGAAAAAAAGTTAGAAATAAAATAAAATAAATAAATAAAATCAATTAGTCAGATTAATAGGGATGTTTTAGTATAAGGAAGAAAATCTCTAAAAAATTCGTTCACATTATTGGGGGGGGGGTTAAAATTGTGAGAGACTTACGACACCAGAAGTTTTATCTGTCTTCTTTATATCAGCGTTCGTGTCTTTTATTGGAGATTCTTTCTCAGCAAGGTCGTTTCTTGTTCTTCAAAAACAGGTATTTTTGATTAAAAGGAAAGAATGTATTTTTTTGAGAGAAAAAAGAAAACTTGTTTTATACACTATCTAACTTGATCTAAACACTGCACAATAAAAACTCTACTTGTAAAAATACAACGATATGCATGTACATGTGTAAAGGACTAATACTACTAATAACATGTTATCATTTATAAATTTGCCCACAAAATTAAGAGTTTCCTTATCTTCTGTATTGAGTAACCAATAACGTTTTTTTTTTCATCAGTAAGGAAATTTATTTTTAATTAACTGAAATATAGTATTTCTTTTCTTTGATGATCATATTTTTACATTAAATTAAATGAATTTCATCATCTATACTGTTAGAATTACATCTATTACATAATCGAACTTCTCGAGGAATATTGGTAAATTTTCACACTTTGTAACCTGTGACAGGAAACTAGATTTACATAGAGATTTTCTGTGATAAAATTTTTAATTAACTGATAAATAATTCTCATAACCCAATTTTGTTTGAGTTTCACATATGTGGTTAATTTGCCATCAGCATAACTTTGTTGACTTGTATACCATTTTTTCTTATAATCATGTAATAAAAGTTTTATGGCAGAATGACTTAAATCTATGTTTCTCATAACAAATTACTTCATCTTTAATATTCAATATTAATCTTAATTTCTGTATGAATGCAAACCATGAATTCTTGCCATTCACATAAAGCTTTTCATATGCATTGATAATATCATAATTAATGCAGGGGGGAACCTTCCTAATTCAGACAATACTGCAAAATTTGTGCTTTTCTTGTGAACACCGAGAATATGTTTACAGAATTTAAGATATATTCTTTCACAGGGTAGATTTAAAGCAGTCTTCAATTTCTAAATTTTGGCAGTTTACAAAATTTTTCTCCGATCAAGAAAACACTTTATGTTAGTGTATAGAGCTTCCTTAAGATGCCATTATTATCACTGGCCATGCAGTTCTTAAAAAGATTTTTTCCTGTGTACATACATGTAGACCAATTATAGTTTGACCCTTTATTCTCACCAAGGGGTATAAGGATGTAAGAAACAAGGGCATGGAAGGGAATTACCGCCAAAAGTCTATGTATCTTGCTTTTATTCTTATTCTGACTACTTCTTTATGCTTTGCTATTATTGTAATTATATGTCACTTTATTGTTTTCATATTCGTCTTTATTACATTTCACTTTGACTTTTATCCTTCTTCATTTTGCCCTTACTTCTATGTTGCTTTATTCTTGTAAATTTATTTTACTTTCTTTTAAATTGATACATTAAATTGAACGTAAATTCAATCACACAAAGAATGAAGCATATTCAATGAAGACGAATACAAGTTGTCAAAATTTAGTGCCGCATTATAACGCTAGGTGGCAGGGGTGTTCGCTACGAGCGTTGGTAAAACTAGGTAAGCAAACCCGGGCCGGGGTTATTCGAGATTTTTCAATTTTTATCAATCGAACTTCTGAAGGCCGAATCCGATCACCTGATCCAATGATGGAAACTCCATATTTATTTTCTTTGGGCACACAGGAATAGCGGCCTCTTTTTTCAGTTATAACTTTATATAATTTACTGAATATGTTCATTGAAGGGCCGACCCACTTTTTGTAAGGGTAAGGGTCAAATAAGGTTAATGTAGTATAGTAGGGAAAAATTTAAATTTGATACTATAGAAGAAGTTGAATCTAACCCAAAACCCACCCCGCCCCCGAAATAGGATTTCAATGGCGTCGGACAAAGTGAAGGTTGGGGCCCGGCGGGGGGGGGGGGGGCAAAGTATAAGAAATATTTTTTAGACCTTCAAAAAAAAACTTGACAAGCCAATAAAAAAAAGGAATGTCCACTGTCCAAACACAAAAATCCTATTTCGTGGAGGAGGGGGGGGGGGTTGAACTTCAGTGCCAATTTTTTTTCAAAACACCACCACTTTCCCCATTTTAAACCTATACTGCATCGTGTCCATGGAAAGGGGGGGGGGCTAAACCTACGCAGCAATGTTCAATGTCTATACTTAGTCTATCTTTGGAAAGAAAAGTGGGGGCTAAGCCCTCCCCCTCCCCGGTTCCGACGCCTATGTATTTTCAAGTTTGGACAATTTCCTTGTTTTTTTTTTTTTGCTTGTCAAGTTGTTTTCAGCCAGGTAGCTTGAATTTTCAAAAACGATGCTACGTCACTGTTCTCTCGCCTGAAAAAATATAACTCTATTAAAGTAATTTGTTGGATAATTGATTTCCAGTTCAATTGATATAAAAATGTTAAAAATATTTTGATACTAGTTACCCCTTATAAATGAAGTTGTTTTTCAGGACCTTCCACTGAACTGAACTTTATTTCACGACAAATAGTAACTGCTCATGCGTGTGATTCTAGGGACGGGGCTTTGCAAAGGAGTGAGGAGCGTTATGGGTAGGCGAAGTCGGAACCAGGCTACACCCCAGGCATACTAGAAACTCCCCGGTCTTCTTTTCTGCTATAATATTTCATACTGAAATAGTACTTTTCAATAAAGAAAAGAAATATCTTTAGTACGCACCGTATTTTACATCAGCCAGGAGAGCTAAAATAATCTTAAAACTTGGAAATTCTATTTGGTGGTGGTGACAGGGAGGGGGGGGGGTCGTCAACTTTTTTCAGTACCAAATATTACTCACTAAGTACATGACTTTTAAAATATAAATTGACTATTAGTGCTGCAACAAAAAGTGTAAAGGATGGGGGCAACAAGCTAGCCTTTCGCTGAACTTTGCCAGTAGTAAAAAGTCTGTTACGTTTAAGAAAATGTTTCGTGGCCACCCTCCCCTCTACCGGTGCAGGCGCGGATCCAGAAATTTTTTTTCTGGGGGGAGGGGGGTCCACCCCTGTCAAAAAAAACCCCAATCCCTATTTCGTTGGGGGGTGGGGTGGGGGTGGGGGGGGGGGTGTAGTCTATGACTTCTATTGCATCAAATCCTGCACTTTTCATTCCCATTTCACACATATTCATGTTTACCGGGGGGGGGGGGGGTCCAAGGTAATTTTTTTCTTGCTTTAGTATATACATTTCTTAACCTTGTAAATTCCAGGGGGGGGGGAGGGGGGGTGTCCTGACCCCCGACCCCCTCTAGATCCGCGCATGTGGTGAAACTTACCCCATAGGAGGTTGTACTGTCAGTATATATATTGAGACTTAGGGGTGTGATTGTACATTGTATAACGTCCCTTTAAATTGGAGAATTTTTAACTCAAATGGAGAAGCCACCTCTTGACGGTGGAGAGCTGCAAATTTGTCCTATATACCCGGCACTTATAGCCATTGAGCAGTGAGGGATCTTTTTTCGGGCCAGCACGTACTGCGATACGGGACCTCGGATAATACGGTCTAGATCTCATCCGGAGGACCGAACTCCACGTCCCATAGTGGGACTATGATTCGAACCCACGACGTATTGATCGACTCCTTACTACTGTGTTTCGTGACTCTAGAGCAGACGCCGTAACCACAGTGCCACGCGGGCGACTGAACCGGGGGGGGGGGGCTGCATCCAGGGGGGGAAGGAAGTCATTATCCATTTGTACTCGTGAAGATTATCTATGTTTTTTTAAATGATTAAAATGGTTTAATTATTAACCACTATTAAAATGATATCATTTAAACATTTATTCATATAGGACGGATAACTTTTCTTCAAAAACTGAAAACGTTAGTATATAAACATTGTTTAACGATTAAAAAAAAACTATTCGGGGGAGGGGTTGCTATGAAGGGGGACGAATTGCTATATACAGCGATATTTCCCACGGAAGACTAGCTATATATTAAAACCTCCCCGGGGGAAGTCTCACTGTATAGTCTTCCGAAGGAAGCATCACTATATATAGTCAGTCTTCCAGGTGAAATATTCCCATCTTTCGAGGGAATGGCATTATCGGGTACATACCTGAACTTATAACAAACATCATTTGAAAATTTAAGTTCGATTGATAAAGTATTAAGGCAGAAAATTGAAAAATCCCGAATAACCCCGGGCCGGGTTTGCTTACCTAGTTTTACCAACGCTCGTAGCGAACACCCCTGCCACCTAGCGTTATAATGCGGCACTAAATTTTGACAACCTGTATTCGTCTTCATTGAATATGCTTCATTCTTCATGTTCTTTATGTGATTGAATTCATGTTTGTAATAGAGATAATCATTTAAGAAACTGTATCAATTTAAAAGAAAGTAAAATGAATTTACAAGAATAAAGCAACATAGAAGTAAGGGCAAAATGAAGAAGGATAAAAGTCAAAGTGAAATGTAATAAAGACGAATATGAAAACAATAAAGTGACATATAATTACAATAATAACAAAGCATAAAGAAGTAGTCAGAATAAGAATAAAAGCAAGATACATAGACTTTTGGCGGTAATTCCCTTCCATAGTTAATTAGTACAACTCTTGAAGCATCATAAATGTTTAGGTAAAGCTTTGAAATTCCAAAATAGGTCACCCTGGCCTACTCTCTAGTTGAGGAAATCTGAGGACCTACCAAAAGCAAACAAGAGGCCCAGGGGCCACATCGCTCACCTGAGCAAATCGGCTAGGAAAAAGCACAAATCTGATCAGAAAAAAGATAACTGAAGGGGGGGGGGGGGAGGGGGCTTGAATTTAATGGCTTTGAAGTACTTGAGAAGAGACTTTTAAAGATTTCCCTATCTAGTCCTATGTAAGACTTTGGTCAGCCATTTTGGCCCCATCCTACCCCCGGGGGTCATGATTTGAACAAAATTGAATCTACACTACCTTGAGGATGATTTCACATGAGTTTCATTTTTCCTGGCCCAGTGGTTCTTGAGAAGAAGATTTTTATCCCCCGCTTGAAAAGTGGGGGATATTAATTTGGGTCTATCCGTCCGTCTTTCTGTCTGTCTGCAACGCTTTCGTTTCCACACGATAACTCGAAAATCCTTTGAGCTTTTGCAATGAAATTTTGCACAGCAACTCCCTATGGACTAAAGAAGACCCCTATTGATTTTGAGGTCAAAAGGTTAAAGGTCAAGGTCATAAATTCGCAAATTCTGTCTGTTATAACACTTTCGTTTCCGCGCGATATCTCGAGAACCCTTTGAGCTTTTGCAATGAAATTTTACATAACAACTCCCTATGGCTTAAGGAAGACCCCTATTGATTTTGAGGTCAAAAGGTCAAACTTCAAGGTCATAAATGTATACATTCTGTTTGTGTGTAACACTATCGTTTTCGGGCGATATTTCAAGAAGAGGTTGAGCTTTTGCAATGTAATTTTATTCCAAAAGTCCCTAGGACGTCTCTCGCCCCTCTCAAAGTGTCCCGCCCCGTTTGTTTTATTAGTATTGATAGTATTACATGTCGCTATTTTTAGCACAGGGGCATGAAGGAGAGTTGTTACGTATAAAACAGGTTCTCGGCAGAATTTATATTCTCATTACATCTATTATCCATATTGGCATATTTTATTTGCTTTGGTATACATTTAATAATTCTTCCTATATATACCTATTACCTATGTAAAAAATTGATCGGCCATTGTGGCCCCACCCTACCCCCGGGGGTCATGATTTGAACAAACTTGAATCTACTGATACCAAGGTCAATGACCTTGACTGTGACCTATATGCTAAAAATAGTTTTTTCTGCAAACTTTAACCTTCACCATAACATTTGAAACATAAAAGATAGAGACCTCATATTTGGTATGCATACACCACTGAGTAAGCTCTTTTAAATGACACCATGGTCAATGACCTTGTGACCTAGACTGTGACCTATACATTAAATATAGCTTTTTTGTTGGCAAACTTTAACCTTCACCATACCTTTTGAACAAAGAAAGATACAGACTTAATATTTGGCATGCATACCCCACTAATTAAGCAATTTCACGACACAAAGGTCAATGACCTTGTGACCTTGACTGTGTCCTATATGCTAAAAATAGCTTTTTCGAACCTTCACCATAACTTTTGAACCATGAGAGATAGAAACTTCTTTTTGGTACGCATACTTCACTAATCAAGTTCTTTCAAATGACACCAAGATCAATGACCTTGTGACCTTGAATGTGACCTATAAGCTAAAAATATGTCTTTTAACTTTGTTGCCGCCGGGCGCATAGTGCTTTACGATTACATCTTGTTTTCCGATAAATCTGATACCAGGCATATGGTATCATTTTTAAAAGGGGCAGTCAGAAAAACAAGGGAGGGCCTGGGGTTGGAAACTTCCTATAAGAACCAAATTTTATTAAACACTATATTAATCATCTAACACAATTTAACTATGCTACAACAAAAAGTAGGGGGTCAACTTGCCCTTCAATGATCATTATTCATAGTATAAAGTCAAGCTTGAAAAAAAAAGTGCCGGATACTACGTGCTTGGATGATTATTACATTACTGACGATTTTTTTTTATTAAATACAACTAAATTTGGTAAATTTTAAGGGAAGCATTTGATCCCAATTAGTCGAAACTACCTGAGGTGGCTTCCACATGAGTTTCATCTTTCCTGGTCCAGTGGTTCTTGAGAAGATTTTTAAAATTTTTTCTTATATATTCCTATGTAAAACTTTGATCTGCCATTGTGGCCCCATCCTACCCCCGGGGGTCATGATTTGAACAAACTTGAATCTACACTACCTGAGATGGCTTCCACATGAGTTTCAACTTTCCTGGCTCAGTGGTTCTTGAGAAGAAAAATTTTAAAGATTTTCCCTATACACTCCTACGTAAAACTTTGATTGGCCATTGTGGCCCCACCCTACCCCCGGGGGTCATGATTTGAACAAATTTGAATCTACACTACCTGATGATGCTTCCACATGAGTTTCATCTTTCCTGGCCTAGTGGTTTTTTAGAAGAAGATTTTTAAAAGATGCCATAATTTTTTCACTAGTTCATAATTATCTACCCTTAGAAGAGGGCGTGGCCCTTCATTTGAACAAATTTGAATCCCCTTTACCTAAGAATACTTTGTGGCAAGTTTGGTTGAAATTGGCCCAGTGGTTCTTGAGAAGAAGATGAAAATGTTAAAAGTTTACGACGACTACGACGACAGACAACGGACAAATTTTGATCAGAAAAGCTCACTTGAGCCTTAGGCTCAGGTGAGCTAAAAAGATTACCCGTTCAAGGTAGTTGAGGCCGTTTTGGAAATAACCGCTTAATTTTCCTCTCTTGACTGACTGGCGATAAGTTTTAACCTTAATTTTCTAAATTTTATTTTTTTAAATTTTACACTTCAGCACTGATATTGAAATTTTCTGGGGGATTTTTTTTTTTACCAACCAGTTCATGTCAAAAGCACTTGTCAACTTTTAAATGCCAGACAAGAACATATTTCTATCAGTTTTCTCGTGTCTGATAATGTACTTCGACTCTTGATTTTCATCTTTGTGAATGTGTAATCAAACTTCATATGCTGATTCATACTGATATTAGCTATTCAAATTCATTGACAATTTTTGACCATGACATTTCTTTTGACCATTACCTCTCTTCTTAATTTAGCTCCGTTTCAAAGACACATTCGTGATATTTTTATCAAACTTAATATGCCGATATATATTACTGAGAAATATTGAACGGAATCACAAACTTTCGATCTTGAGCTTTCTTGTGATCTTGACCTCATTTTACTCTCATTTGCATTTAGCCTTGTGTTTAAGAGAAACCGTTTCAGTTTTTTTTAATGTAAGCTTATGCACCTACATCATACCAAGTAATACTAGGATAGTCTTAAATAAAGTGTCCCACCACAGCATAATATTTCCATAACAGCTGCTTGATCAGGATTGCTCTACCAGTTAGCTCCTGACAATAAACTCATTAATTTCTCTCTAATTTGACATGCAAATTTCTGCTATCAAAATTCTTCTTGACCAGTGCTTGATAATTATCCCCATGAGAGAAATTGAATTTCTCTCAATTCATTCACTTTTTTTTACAGATTGCTGTAAAGTATATGATGGGGAAAAAAAAGTTTTTACTTGATTTAACATTTTTTAATAAGGATACAACTAAATTTTTTTTTTACATTTTTTAGGAATATGAAATTTAAAAGACTTAGTTTTTTAAAAAAATCTAACTTAAAGGTCAGTGACCTTGAAATAGGTCGTGACACACGTTCTACCTAAGATGTATATATTTGCCAAGTTTGATAGTTCTAGGTCTAATAGTTATGAGCCAGACAGGATTTTTCCATGTTTGGCCATAGCATCTTAATTAAAGGTCAGAGCAACCTACTTTTTGTGCACGACATACAGCCTACCCAAGAAGTATCAGTTGACAAAGTTTGATAATCCTAGGCCTGATAGTATTGAAGTTATGAACCGGACAGGAATGGACAGACAGACGGACATGAAGCCTATAACATAATATGTCCTGTCTTAAGACGGGCATATAAAAATAGGAACAAAATTTCAAACTTGTTGAATTGATTTTTATTTTCTTATATAAAAGGTAAAAAAAGAGTAAAAGTCCTTTGAACACTGTGGTGGTACCGAAAACCTCCTGGCAACCTGCAAAATTGGAAACCATGATTAAAATAGTCTTTTGCAAAAATTGTATCAAATAAGAGAAGAATGTCACAACCCTTTTCTCTTTTTTATTTTAATATGCAGCTCATTAATATCTGTAATAGAAACTTTAAAGGAAGAAAGAAGGATTTTTAAGAAAGAAAATCGACTTTTTTGACATTAAGAATGCAACTTGTTGTGACAAAACCTCTCAGCTTTCTGAAGTTATATTGATGGCATACGAGTCAGAAATTCTTCTAAATTTTAAGATTTTTATTACTTTTTAAAGGTAGAGCACTTCTGTTACTATTTTACAATTTAGTTTTATTAGTTCTGTTTATTTTGGACCATTTGGAAGTCCTTAGTTTTATCAGTACTGAGGATTACCTGTAAATGGGCATCTTACCGGTCTCTAGTAAAATGGGGCTGTGAAATTTCGTCTCTTCTTCTTATTCTTTTTGATGGGTATTAGATATCACAATAAAACAAGCATGAGTAAACTTAGTTAGACTTTCCCTATGGAATTTAGATATATTACTTTTGCACTGAAAAGACCTTTAAACATTTCATTCCAAATGATTTTAAACAATTCTTATCGAGTTTTCCCCACAAGGTATCTTGCCAAGATCATAGATATGTACAGTGGAATATTTATGACCATTATTGTGGGATCAGTCCGAGATATTCATTTCCCCTTTTAATATAATTTGCACGTTTGACTTCAAGAACAAAAGATGATTATATTAATTTCTTGCATTAAGTTTTCATTTTGTTAGCATAAAATTTTCCAAACTCCCTTTTCAACTTTGCTTTAACTAAGTTTTCTGTACAATAATAATAAAGTCTGCTCTGTCTTGTCTGTAAAATTAAGTTATTTTTGTTAATACACAGAATACAAACAAACAAATCCAATGCCTCAGATATAGTTATGCATGGGGTTTAGTTTACTAATCCATACACCTGAATTATTTAAAGACATTAAGGTTTTTAAGATTTATCTTTAACATTCAACTTTACAATATACACTTATGACATTGAATTTTAACAATTATGTTAATGCACGCATATTATTTATTCCTATCTTTAGTTTTTTGTTCGTTTTTTTTTCTTTTGGTGCATATACACTGGTTTTGCATACGAATGTTTGCTGAGACATTGGATTTTTTTTTTTTAGAGATAAAAACATTTTTTCAATATCTTTTTTTGGAATTTATTTTATACTACACTGACAAGTAAACTAAGTTCAGTGAACACAATTAAGTTTTTTTTTTATACAGGTACCACAGGTTTACAACACATTTTAATTTGCCTTCTTTGACATCAACGAACTGCGAAGAGAATACAACTTTTGTAGCCATTTAAAACTGAAAACAATCATGGGATTTTAAATTTGATGTTCAAAGTAGGGATTTGAATCTTATGAGTTTCCTTCAGATCATTCAGTAGGGCTACATTAATTTAGTCTATTCTGTAAGGTAACAAAGTACCTATGTAAACATGATGTGTGAAATATGAGCGATAAAAGAGTTAGCATCAGTGGGCAATGGGTGCACTTAATAGCCTCCTCGTGTACTGGCATAGGGGTGGGGACGTCCACGCCCCCCTCGGGGTGCTGGTGGGGCTTTAAAGGAACTGCCTCCTGCGGACCATCCACTCTCTACAAGAAACAAGACCACATTGTGGTTGACATAAATACCCACATGCAATCCAATGATTACGTAGTAGCAGAAATTTTTTGTTGGAGTTAACTTACCTTTGGCATACCCATCATCATATCCTTGTGCACTTGAGCCATGTCCATAGTCAAAGTACTGTGTATCTCTACAATTGTAGAAGTATTCAATCAGTTACCTGTCACATTAACATTTAGTAACAGTAAATCATAGTCAGTAGAATACCTTCATAAGTTTTCAATACCCACCCTGCAGCATAGCTTGTTTCTGCGTATGGGTCTCTAGCATAGGGATCTGCATATGGATCTTCATAAGCCTTAAAAAAATTTGGTAAGTTTTGAATGTATGTATTTTGATTATCATTGGTATCGGGTAATAAAATCACATGCACATTCACGTTTTTGTACCTGAGTGCTGTAGTCATCGTAGGCTTCTGTACGAGGTGGCGGTGGGGGTGCTGGTCTACCCCGTCCTGCGGGGGCTCCTCGAGGGGCTGGGACACCACGTGGGGCACCTCTTGCAGGTGCTCCTCTGTAAAAAAGAACATTTAATCTACGTGCAAAAAATTCTGTAAAACTAAAGGCTTTCATTGCCTCACTCTCATTGAAGGTACATACCGGTATCTCATATGCAAGCATGAACATTTGCTCATATTTCTTTCT
Organism: Saccostrea cuccullata; assembly: GCF_032062105.1. Classification (NCBI taxonomy): domain Eukaryota; kingdom Metazoa; phylum Mollusca; class Bivalvia; order Ostreida; family Ostreidae; genus Saccostrea; species Saccostrea cuccullata. Next base: position 157 of record NW_026929040.1, on the reverse strand, counting down.
CATCAACGTTTGGCAATAAAGAATGACCTCTCTACTTCAATTATTAAAAGCTACTGATTGATTTTCAAATGATTTCTTTAAAACTTAAAATGAATCTTCAATATCCCCTGTGTTTATATCATATTCATCCCCCTCCTTTAAATAAACAACAAAATTT